>NC_084995.1:44671576-44709076 GCF_963854185.1 Sardina pilchardus | reverse complement strand
CAGGCATGGCGATCCTGTGCGAACTTGCTTGAGCACCACCTGAGCAGAAGTGTTCACCTGGCAGGAATGCGTTCCGCCCCCCCCCCCCCCGCCCCCCCCCCCCCCCCCGCCCCTCTCCGCTTGGGGGATGGGTGCGTTCGGGACAACCCTCCCACATCTCAGCGCAGCAGGTAGGAGTACCCCAGACCAGACGTCCCAGTGTTTCCCATACATTGACTTATTTGTGGCGGCCCACCACAATATCAACACTGACCACCACACAATGATTTTATGTTGTACTACTTAAACTAGATGAACTCCTTTCAGTGTAGAGCTATGCGCACCTTTGTGCAGCAAATTTTTTTAAAATTTGCGCACAAACACACTACCACCACAAATAGAAATAGATTCTGTGGGAAACACTGCGTCCTCTCCAGGACATGCCCATCACTGCTGGCCTTTCAGGGACACTTTTCTGAACCGCGTGCCGAAGAAAACGCTCGCCCGTTTTGCATTCCAGGCTACCGAAACACCGGTCGGCAGGTTATGATGGGGTGTCAATAACAACGTCACATGAGGCGGCAACCAAAAACACGGGTGACATGTGTTTTGAAATGTGAATATCTACCAGCCAGAGACAGATGAACTGGTGAAATCCACCAGCCATTCAATAGGAAATACCTATTTTCTGTCTGAAATCTACCAGCCAACTTCAAAATTTACCAGCATTTGGCTGGTGCTAATGTTGAGCCCTGCATGTGTTTGCAAGCCATAACTTCCACTCTCTAACAGCTGACTTACAATGGTAAACATACTACCCCTTGCCTAACATTAAGTTAACCATGACAAGACGGCTAGAGCCAGTCCATACACCATCTTACACACAATCTCCTTAAACATCTCATCGACTACACTAATAATATTGCTGAGTAGGCCTAGATTATCGTTAGAATGAATTACGTTAATAAAGTATTATACTGTTATAACATAGCCTAACGGTCACACACTACCCACCTACGGCTAACTGGTTCGTTGTCCCGGTGTGGCCACACACACCTCAGTCTGATGTAACGTAATGCTGACACAGGCTGACCTCTAGTTTAAGTACACACGATAAGATTACAAACGGCGAAGCCGACAGGTTTGCTTTATTTCACAAATTAACCAGCCACAAGTTAACCAAACTATGCCCTTAAAACAACTATGAGAGCCAACATAGGCACTCTAAACAATACCTAACAGCCAACTAACTACTAGCAGTTAGCTACTGTGGAATTGTGTCCTATAACGTTAGTTTCGACCAAGTTTACAGGCTAACATCAACGTATCCATAGCTGTATATTCAACGTTCAACCATGGTCGAAAAGACATCTATATGTCCTCTTGTAGAATAAGTATATAAAGAAAGGAGAAGAGATGACTCGACGCATTGGGGGAAAGGAATGCAGTTTAATGCCAAACTAGCTAATTTTGCTAGCATAGCTCTGTCAGGATAACACCTGTGGCTTGTTGGAGACGCGCGGGCACGATAGAACAGGTTCCCTCTCATTCCAGAGACTCCTGCGGCAGACTGCGCAGCTTAGCGACAACATTTAAGGCTAGTTAGCCGCTGAAAAACCTCTCTTCGACCATCGAAACTACTTGCCAACGTTGTCACTTACCATAAGTTTTCACAAAAGTATTTTTGTGGGGGACACGTCCTCAAAAGTTTCCGAAAGTAACCTATGAGTTGATAACTTTCCGCCTGTCCCGTAGTTAGTTTCCCCCAGGACACTCCAGCAAGTTGTGTGTTGGGCAAGCCTGAAGACTGCTCCGCCTCACACCACCTCGCGTTCCTGGTCTCGTGGGCGCGCCCCCGTGCAGGCTCCGCTCCCCCGAGCCTGCCTCAGACCCGTGCGGTGCTGGAGGAGGTGATCCGATTAGTCCCCAGGACACGTTCATCCCGATGAAAGACACAATTTTGGTGTGACGGTGACATCTTGTGGTGAAAAGTGGGAAATGCCTTTCTTAGTGGGTTGACTAGACGTAGGCTACTAACTGATTGGGCCTAGCCTACTATTATCATCCTGCCTGCATGGCTTTGGCCTACATTTGGGCACAGATCAAGATACTTTTTATTTAGGGATAATCCTTTAATTAAACTAAAACGCAGTAATCTGAGGTTTCTACTGGAGAACCACCCACCCCTATCTCCAAACTCCACGTACCGCCGGTTCTAAACAGTCAGTCTCACTTCCCGAAACTCGCTGCTCAAGCACAGCAGGGAAATAGTGGATCACCGGTAAAAGGCCTAGGCTAGGCCTAATCTCGCCCTAGAGCTGACAAATCACTCCCCATTGACACGTCTCAAACATGAAAGATGTTATTGTCTAACAAGATTGATGCTTTGACAAGACAAAACAAGAAAATATCTCATTACTTAAACGCAATTATATGAAATAACGTGAATAGCCTACAACATAACTAGCCTATATCACGTTATAATGTGATATCTGCATTTTATGATAGCCTAATATGTATTTATTTATTAATCATGGTTGATCATTTTGATTTAATCAAAATCATTTTTCAATGTAAAACGATTTTTTAGGAAGTTATTTGGCTACATTCCATTGCTACATACCAGCAGACAGCCCTCTGATAACCACAAGTCTCAGAGAGAGCAGCTCCACACACACACACACACACACACACACACACACACACACACAAAGAGGAACCGAAAATGAGAATTTATGAACAAAGAGTGAAGTTTTATGAAACAGAACGCACACGTCACACAGACACGAGAGACGAGTGCATTGCCCAGATTATTTGAGTTTATGTGTGGCAGGCGACCCAGAGGAAAATAATCCCACACCTGTTCTACCCCACACCAAGGCTCAGGAGAGAGTCCTACACTCCAGACAGAGAAGTAAGTTGCACTCTCTCAACCCCTGCAGGGACGTGTCTGTCCATAGGAGACAATAGATCAATGTTTTACGCTCTATTTTAACAGAAATATTTGGTTTTATATGCATATTTTATTCCACGATGGGTCAGTTAGGCTTGGAGTTGTTAGAGTATGGAACAGTAAAAGCTATACACTACTGGTTTGAATTTACAGGCTCAGAATCAGGGCGTTGTTTTAAGATATGAGTGGTGGTCGAATAAGAATTTTTATCAGAGTCAGAATCAGCTTTATTGGCCAGGTTTGCATAAACAAACAAGGAATTTGACTCCGGTTATCTTTGCTCTCAAACGACAACACTCAAACAAATAAAACATGAAGGAACAGAAAACAAAACAGTAAGAACAGAATGAAGGGCAGTAGAATAAGGCTATGTACAAATACAGTATGCAAATAGACAGTATTTATAAACAATCTTTTCATATTTAGAGCAGATACAAAAGCTACATGCTGAGCAGGCCACACCCAATGGTACTTGTGGCAGTAGGCCATTTCAATCCACTCATCGGAAGCCTGCAGCTGAGCTCCATGTTTTTGTAGGTGCCTGTAGGTAGAGCGTGTGATATGTGGTACAGCGTTGGGATTGGGAAGAGTTGTCCATAATGCAGATATGAAGCAGCTCAACAAATCTGCATCCATGTGTCCATCCACTATCCAGCAGTGTGGAAAGATACTGTACACACCCACATGTTGACTAAAATGTACTAACAAGAACATCATGGAACCTCTCAACTCTTAGTCTCTGTCACCTACAAGAAGCACAGCACAAGATAATGCAGATAGATAATGATTGATGTGCCGGAGCGTCTAGAAGGTTAACAAACCACACCCATCTGCTAGAAGATATGACCCCAGTTATGCACTGATATTCCATCATTTCCATGCATCTCTAGTATGTCATGTACAGTACAACTGATTATAATCAGAAATCTTTACTGTCCAGGGAGAACCCAGACAAAGCTGTTAGCAAATTGACCATTGATGCCTGTTTCCGAACGTCTTCTTGGCTCAGAAACACTGCTGTAGCAACGTCTGTGTTCCTCGCCCCACTGGCTGCATCCCACTTGCAGAGCTGAGATCAACACAAACGGGTCATCATGAGAACATTGCTGCACAGTGTGCATTGTATTACAGTTGTACGTTAGTGAGGATACCTGACTTCAGTGGAATACTTCAATGGAATTATAATGAAGTTATGCTTCAGTGGAATTATGAAATGAGCATTTTTACATGTGATTGACATGTAGGACAGCCTGATGGTGATGCGTCTCATGTGATTGACGTAGGACAGCCTATCGGTGTTCCCTTATGTGATTGACATGTAGGACAGCCTATCGGTGATGCCGTCTTATGTGATTGACATGTAGGACAGCCTGTCGGTGATGCCGTCTCATGTTCATGTTGTAGCTGCAGCTGCATTAGTGTGACCTGAAGAGTAGGAGGCGTGGTCTAGATGGAGTCACCCAGTCAGCGTAAGGGTAAGTACACTCACTGTGGCTAGCCTTAGCCAGTTAGTACACTCACTCACGTGGCTAGCCTTAGCCAGTTAGCGTAAGGGTAGTATACACTCACTCATGTGGCTAGCCTTAGCCAGTTAGAGTAAGGGTAAGTACACTCACTCATGTGGCTAGCCTTTGCGTAAGGGTAAGTACACTCACTCACGTGGCTAGCCTTAGCCAGTTAGCGTAAGGGTAGTATACACTCACTCATGTGGCTAGCCTTAACCAGTTAGCGTAAGGGTAAGTACACTCACTCATGTGGCTAGCCTTAGCCAGTTAGCGTAAGGGTAAGTAGGCCTACACTCACTCATGTGGCTAGCCTTAGCCAGTTAGCATATAGAGTAAGTACACTCACTCATGTGGCTAGCCTTAGCCAGTTAGCGTAAGGGTAAGTACACTCACTCATGTGGCTAGCCTTAGCCAGTTAGGGGCGATCACGAGCAAGTGATCAAACAATGGGGGTCTATGGGGCTAGACGGCTAAATGGGTCTGTTTCACCTGATTGTCATTAAAAAATCAAAGTTCGGATTTTAATTTCTGCAAGCTCAATATGGGTTTTAGGTCGAAAGTTGAATGAACAAATACTCATGGCCCTTTGGTTTCTCACAGGCTTGGTCGTTGTTTCCCATAACACACTAGCACCCTGCTAATGAATGATGTCATTGACACGTTTTAAAGGCTTTTTAGAGCAATTAAGGGACTTCAAAAATCTAATACTCAGCCGTGTGTATTTTCCTTGACCCCCCTTTCACATGCAATGTTCCGATTTCGACACAAAAAAATTTATCCAGAGAAAAATGGATTTGAGGAGAAACTCCATTCAGCTCCATTCATTCTCCACTTGCTCATGATCGCCCTCTAGTTGCAGTACCATGCGGAAGTATTCAGCGAGTGGTCGTTCTCCCCTTATTAGACATTCTCTGGTGTTTCCAACTCACAGTTTTCAAGCAGTCTCATTAGTGAATACCTCTCCTGTGTGTCTCAATAGCACCCCCTACAGGGATGTTTCTGCATTACATCATGTTTATTAGTGATGTTGAAATGGTCCCTGTTTATGTTCTCTCCTGTCTGTGTCTGAGTAGCGCCCCCTAATGGAGCTGTAGGAGAGGACGTCTCATCTGACGCTCTGAGGGTCAACGTCTCAGCTGCAGATCGAAGTTATGTCTCTGCACCTGCAAAAATGTACTAACAAGAACATCATGGAACCTCTCAACTCTTAGTCTCTGTCACCTACAAGAAGCACAGCACAAGATAATGCAGATAGATAATGATTGATGTGCCGGAGCGTCTAGAAGGTTAACAAACCACACCCATCTGCTAGAAGATATGACCCCAGTTATGCACTGATATTCCATCATTTCCATGCATCTCTAGTATGTCATGTACAGTACAACTGATTATAATCAGAAATCTTTACTGTCCAGGGAGAACCCAGACAAAGCTGTTAGCAAATTGACCATTGATGCCTGTTTCCGAACGTCTTCTTGGCTCAGAAACACTGCTGTAGCAACGTCTGTGTTCCTCGCCCCACTGGCTGCATCCCACTTGCAGAGCTGAGATCAACACAAACGGGTCATCATGAGAACATTGCTGCACAGTGTGCATTGTATTACAGTTGTACGTTAGTGAGGATACCTGACTTCAGTGGAATACTTCAATGGAATTATAATGAAGTTATGCTTCAGTGGAATTATGAAATGAGCATTTTTACATGTGATTGACATGTAGGACAGCCTGATGGTGATGCGTCTCATGTGATTGACGTAGGACAGCCTATCGGTGTTCCCTTATGTGATTGACATGTAGGACAGCCTATCGGTGATGCCGTCTTATGTGATTGACATGTAGGACAGCCTGTCGGTGATGCCGTCTCATGTTCATGTTGTAGCTGCAGCTGCATTAGTGTGACCTGAAGAGTAGGAGGCGTGGTCTAGATGGAGTCACCCAGTCAGCGTAAGGGTAAGTACACTCACTGTGGCTAGCCTTAGCCAGTTAGTACACTCACTCACGTGGCTAGCCTTAGCCAGTTAGCGTAAGGGTAGTATACACTCACTCATGTGGCTAGCCTTAGCCAGTTAGAGTAAGGGTAAGTACACTCACTCATGTGGCTAGCCTTTGCGTAAGGGTAAGTACACTCACTCACGTGGCTAGCCTTAGCCAGTTAGCGTAAGGGTAGTATACACTCACTCATGTGGCTAGCCTTAACCAGTTAGCGTAAGGGTAAGTACACTCACTCATGTGGCTAGCCTTAGCCAGTTAGCGTAAGGGTAAGTAGGCCTACACTCACTCATGTGGCTAGCCTTAGCCAGTTAGCATATAGAGTAAGTACACTCACTCATGTGGCTAGCCTTAGCCAGTTAGCGTAAGGGTAAGTACACTCACTCATGTGGCTAGCCTTAGCCAGTTAGGGGCGATCACGAGCAAGTGATCAAACAATGGGGGTCTATGGGGCTAGACGGCTAAATGGGTCTGTTTCACCTGATTGTCATTAAAAAATCAAAGTTCGGATTTTAATTTCTGCAAGCTCAATATGGGTTTTAGGTCGAAAGTTGAATGAACAAATACTCATGGCCCTTTGGTTTCTCACAGGCTTGGTCGTTGTTTCCCATAACACACTAGCACCCTGCTAATGAATGATGTCATTGACACGTTTTAAAGGCTTTTTAGAGCAATTAAGGGACTTCAAAAATCTAATACTCAGCCGTGTGTATTTTCCTTGACCCCCCTTTCACATGCAATGTTCCGATTTCGACACAAAAAAATTTATCCAGAGAAAAATGGATTTGAGGAGAAACTCCATTCAGCTCCATTCATTCTCCACTTGCTCATGATCGCCCTCTAGTTGCAGTACCATGCGGAAGTATTCAGCGAGTGGTCGTTCTCCCCTTATTAGACATTCTCTGGTGTTTCCAACTCACAGTTTTCAAGCAGTCTCATTAGTGAATACCTCTCCTGTGTGTCTCAATAGCACCCCCTACAGGGATGTTTCTGCATTACATCATGTTTATTAGTGATGTTGAAATGGTCCCTGTTTATGTTCTCTCCTGTCTGTGTCTGAGTAGCGCCCCCTAATGGAGCTGTAGGAGAGGACGTCTCATCTGACGCTCTGAGGGTCAACGTCTCAGCTGCAGATCGAAGTTATGTCTCTGCACCTGTGCTGGTGAACTCACAGGTTCATGGTGATGTCCTCATTAAAGTGATAAATGATGTACAGCTGAAAGCTGATGCAGGTAAAATTTCAGTTCCTGATTTTTTTTTCAGTGCTGCATTCGACACTTTAGATCAGTGGTCGGCAATAGGCGGCCCGCAAGCAAAAAACATCTGGCCCGTGAGATCTTTTGAACCAGAGAATGAAAAAAAAAAAAAAACTTTTTAAAAATCGGACTGCCAGTCTCAAACATGCTCTTTATTTTGAAACGTAACTTTCCAGAACAGAAGAATTTCAATCAATCTAAATGCTTAGATATTTGTTTCATCTGAATACGAGTGAAGCACGCAGCGAGGTGCAGCGTGAACGCACAACATGCAAAATCAAATGAAGTCAGTGGACAGCGCTGGTTCTCAAATTCCAAGCTAGTCCCTATAACACATGTTGTCATTCAAACAACGGACATAGGCTTATGGTGATAATTAAAACACAACTTCTTTTAAACAGGCCTGACATCAAACAGGCAATTTACGCACATAGAACTGTGAAAAGTAAAACACGAGTTTCAAACATTAATAGCGTGCGTGTTATTTAGGAACGCAACCTTTAAATTAGCATGCTTACTTTCGTGGTGCCGTCTTGTACTCTTTGCATGCAGAGAAACCCTCGTTAGTTGTTACAGATCAGGCATGTGGGCTTTGCATTAATACAATTAGGGAGGATGAAGGCATAGTTCTCTGTCCATTCATCATTAAAGATCCTGTTTTCGCTGTTAACTTTTCTCTTCAGATTTTTTCTTAGTGCCATTTTTTGAAATGTTTTTCTGGTGTTTTTTATTAATTTTTTTTGAAGACACAGTCAGGCACATAATATGAATGTCTCTGCTCTGTCATTTCAAGAGCGCCTATCATTTTTACCTCCTCCGATATTAATTAATTAAATTAGCCATTGTTTTGGTTGTGAACTTGTGGCCCGCTATGTAATGGCTCGGAAAATATCTGGCCCGAGGCCAAACTTAATTGCCGACCCCTGCTTTAGATCATAAAATATAGTTGGACAAGTTGGAGAATTGGGTAGGACTTTCTGGAGCAGTCCAGAATTGGTTCAGTTCATATGGCTTACCCTAAGGATCAGGCCTCAGACCTCTTTAGATGCTAGTTCTACCTTTGAGCCAGATTCTACAGAACAGCACTGATTACCATAGTTACGCAGATGATTGTACAGAACAACAGCACTGACTACCATAGTTACACAGATGATTCTACAGAACAACAACACTATCGTAGAGAACCTTATAGATTGCACTCTCTCTCCCTCTCTCTACTATTTGTGTTTGTGTGGGTGTGTGTTATTCCGTGCAGGTCTGGAACCAACCATATTTGACTATAAGGAGAGCATCAAGACTGACTATAAAAGAGTGCAGGAGTACAACTCCCTCCCTGCTGAGGACGTGCTGCTGACTGACCGCTACACTGAGCTGCTGATAGTCCAGCACCACAGACAGCAGAAAGAGAGAGAGGAGGAGATCTGCTTCAGAGGAGCGAGTTTCTTCAGTGCCAGGGAGGCATATCAAAGCACCACTGTGGACCAGTTCTTCAGCCCTGATGACCAAGGAGAAGTTCCTAGAGCAGTCATTCTTCAGGGCCACTCTGGACATGGCAAATCCTTTACCGTACAGAAGATCATGTTGGACTGGGCATCAGGCAACCTCTACAAGGATCAATTTGAACTTATTTTACACCTGAAATGTAAAGAACTGAACCAGGTATCAGGGAAGTTGTGTGTGGTTGATCTTGTGAGCTGCAATCAGAAATATACCCCACTGATCTCACAGAAATTAAAGGTCTCACCGCAGAAGGTGCTCTTCCACATAGATGGATTCGATGAGCTCCAGTCCCCAATGGATGCAATCAGTGACTCACCTGTTAAAGACCTTTTAACACCAGCTCCTGTTGGGGCCATTCTGAGTGCTCTGTTGAAGGGGTCAATCCTTCCTGATTGCTTCCTGCTGGTCACCACCAGGCCCAGTGCAGCAGACACACTGAGCAAACTGCTCAAACGCCCGCAGCGTTCCACTGAGACTCTGGGTTTCTCTGAGAAGGGGGTGCAGGAGTACTTCCAGAGGTTCTGTCAAGATCAGCAGGTAGCAGAGAGGGCATTCAGCAGTGTGAAGGCAAACGAAACCCTCTTCACATCCTGCTCCATTCCCGTCATCTGCTGGATCGTCTGCACCGTTTTCAGGGAGCAGCTAAAAGAAAATGATGGAATGACTAATGGCCTGGAAACAACCACCTCCATATTTGTGCACTTTGTGTCCACTCTGCTGGATCATCACTGCCAGCATTTGAGTCAGCCAGTCCCAACTCTGCTGAGGAGCCTGGGCCAGCTGGCAGAGAGAGGGATGCTGGAGCAGCAGGTCCTGTTTGAGAGAGAAAGTGTGGAAAGTAAAATCTCAGATCCAGTCACTGTTCCCTTCCTGTGCAAATTCCTCCTGAAGAAGAAAGTCAGAAAGAAGGAAATGTTCAGTTTCATGCATCTGAGTTTTCAGGAGTTCTTCACTGCACTCTACTACACCTTTGACCAGAATGAGGAGAAAGTTGAAGAGCTGCTCAAATCCTTCCAAGGGGATAAAATGAATGCACATCTCCTACCTGTCATTCAGTTTCTGTTTGGTCTCTCAAATAGAGAAGTCATGCAGGACTTAGAGCATCTCAACCTGCCTTCCCCATCTTCCATTCGAAGGCAGCTTGAAGAGTGGATGCTCGGACTCATCAAAGGGAATTCCGACTGTAAGAAGGCTGACATGACCCTCTTCATACTCCACTGTCTCTATGAGCTCCATGAGGGACAGCCATGCGAGGACAACTATGAAGAAACACCGTTTGTGTGCAGAGCCATGGAGGCTTGGGGTGAGATGAATTTTGACTCCATTCCCCTGACGAGTACAGACTGCTGGGTGCTGCTGTACTGCCTGCAGTGCTGCCCGACCATCAGAAGCCTGGAGCTGAAAGACTGCAACATGACAGCAGAGATGCTGAGGATGCTGCAGCCCGCGCTGAGCCGGTGTGAGGAGCTGGGGTAAGAGCATCCGTATAGGGCCGTTCACACCAAGAATGATAACTATAATGATAACTATAAACAAATATCGTTCTTGTTAATATGAATGATAACGTTCACACATAGACTATAACGATAACGACATGAAGAACAATATCGTTAGGGGTCACTTTAGCAGCATTCCCACCAAGAACGATAACGATAACTATAACCATTACGATAAAAGCGTCCACGATTATCATTCTCAAAATCGCTCTGAAATTGATCCCCAACAATTGTTCTTCATGTCGTTATCGTTATAGTTTATGTGTGAACGTTGTATTCATATTAACGAGAGCAATATTTGTTTATAGTTATCATTTTAATTAACGTTCTTGGTGTAAACAGCCCTTTTCAGAGCGATATTGAGAACGATAAAAAGCTAACAGCCAATCAGAATCCATAATATTTTAACCTAGCACGAGATAAAACTTTTCTTATCGTTGGCCAGTGTGGATGCTTTTATCATTATGGTTATAGTTATCATTCTTGGTGTGAATGTTGCTTATCTCTCTCCTTTCGTCTCCACAGCATTGTGTTGTGATCCAATTAGTATATCATAGAATTTACAGAACATGTCATAGCGCAACATTTATTCTGTGATGTCCTAAATCCCCAGGTGCTCAACCAACCACAACCTCAGAGACATGCGCTTGGCATGAGTCAACACGTAATGTAGTTAACAGTTCACTAGCTAGTCTGTCAGTGGATATCTACAGCATGACCCCGAACAATAGCCTACTGTGCAGTTCATGAGCCTTGACCTTGAACAATAGCCTACTGTGCAGTGTGCACTTCAACAGCCTTGACCTTGAACAATAGCCTACTGTGCAGTGTGCAGTTCATGAGCCTTGACCTTGAACAATAGCCTACTGTGCAGTGTGCAGTTCATGAGCCTTGACCTTGAACAATAGCCTACTGTGCAGTGTGCAGTTCATCAGCCTTGACCTTGAACAATAGCCTACTGTGCAGTGCGCAGTTCATCAGCCTTGACCTTGAACAATAGCCTACTGTGCAGTGTGCAGTTCATCAGCCTTGACCTTGAACAATAGCCTACTGTGCAGTGCGCAGTTCATCAGCCTTGACCTTGAACAATAGCCTACTGTGCAGTGTGCACTTCATCAGCCTTGACCTTGAACAATAGCCTACTGTGCAGTGTGTAGTTCATCAGCCTTGACCTTGAACAATAGCCTACTGTGCAGTGTGTAGTTCATCAGCCTTGACCTTGAACAATAGCCTACTGTGCAGTGTGTAGTTCATCAGCCTTGACCTTGAACAATAGCCTACTGTGCAGTGTGCACTTCATCAGCCTTGACCTTGAACAATAGCCTACTGTGCAGTGTGCAGTTCATGAGCCTTGACCTTGAACAATAGCCTACTGTGCAGTGTGTAGTTCATCAGCCTTGACCTTGAACAATAGCCTACTGTGCAGTGTGCACTTCATCAGCCTTGACCTTGAACAATAGCCTACTGTGCAGTGTGCAGTTCATGAGCCTTGACCTTGAACAATACTGCGCACAGTTCATCACCTTTGATGTTGAGTTCCAGGAGTTCTGATTCAGTGTTTCTCTGTTTGAAGGTTTGGGATGCAGGACCTGTCGGATGTGGATGTTGGTGATTTGATCTCAGCGCTGGGAGAGAGAAAGATCCTGCACAGACTGTAGTAAGAACCCAGAATTGTGCTGCATTTACACAGCTATCAAAATAAGCATCTATTGGGAGGGGGGGCGGGGGGGGGGCATGAACGTTTGCGTGATGATATTGATGTTGTGGACATGAACGTTTGTGTGTTGATGTGTTGATATATCAACGTTGTAATGCTGGGGTGGTGAACGTGTTGATGTTTACATATTGATATGTTGGGGTGGTGAACGTATGTGTGTGTGTTGATGTTTACATATCGATATGTGTGTGTTGATGTTTACATATCGATATGTGTGTATTGATGTTTACATATCGATATGTATCGTTGATAATGGCGGCCTCTCCCCACCAGTGCGTTCCACAGCAGTCTGTCAGAGGAGAGCGTGCACCACATCTTCAGTGCCCTCTGCAGGCAGAAGTGTGTGGGCAGAGTTGCACTCACTGTGAAGACCATCACCCCCAGCACAGCTGAGAGACTTCTGCACCTCTACAGCAACACTCACATTGGAGATTTTGTGGGGTATGAGAGGTCATCTTAAAATTAGAGTTCTCCCCTTGTGAAATCAATAATAATAGTTTGTTTGTCAGTGGCCTAGCCTGTTGGAAGGGGCACTCATGATTTGGCTTAAAAACGCTGATTTTTGACGTCATATGCTGTTTCATGTCAGTACAATTTCAAGCTGTGACCCGTGTAATGGTTCTATGGCCGATAAGTTCTGATGGAAGATCCAAACAGAACCAAACCTATACATACATTTCACGAAAACATGCGCGCGCAAACAAGGGGCAGGAAGCCCCATGAACAGCATTAAGCAGCTGCTCTCCGTGAAAAGATTAAAATGAATTTTAGTGCCCAAAACAGCACCATTCGAAATGACGATGGTTAGAGAATTTTCAGGAATGTAAAGTAATGCATTTCTTTGCCAGAAACTACCAAAACCGCCAAAAAAACGATGTTATACTAATAATAAAAACAAACGACAAACTCTGAAATAAACTCTGAAATGAGATGTTATCATTATTTAGACAACAGTGGCATACAAAAAATGCCGATTGTAGCTTACAGCAGCTGGTTATTAGGTTAACTTTATAACGTTATGACCGGCCATCCGGCATCTTCTGCCCCTCGTCTGCGCGCGCATCTAGTTTTGTTAGTAAACGGGAAATACAGTATGTGTATACCTGTATACTCTCAATCACAACCACATTCTTTGAAAGCACACCAAACGTTAAAGAACGTCTTTCCATGGGGGGGCGCTACAGCTCACCATAGCAATATTTCAATTGTAATGCACTTCTCATATAACTAAGCATGAAAATATAGTGTATAGTGTTGTCCCTGTGCTGTGCTGGTTGGCAGGGTGGGTCTACCAGAGGGGGCTGAGCAAGCTGAGAGTTTCTGTTCCGTCCTCGTGATCAGGAAAGTAAAGAGCTATTTTGGGTGCGTCACAGTCTCTTCACATTAAGCTACATTCATTAATGCAAACAACAGACCCCTGAAGGACCCACATCTGCCACCTTTGGCCGTATAAGGAGATCCATGTACTTGTCGAAGCTTTCTACTTCAGTTAGCTCCCATGTACTGTAGCAAAAATCAAAGCTTGCCATCTTAACGTACTGCAGATCCCAAAACCCATCAGATGACAAAAGCAAGGGCGTAGGTTTGGTATATTCATATAAACACACACGCACACACACACACACACACACACACACACACACACACATATACTATATTTAACATTTCAATGATAACAATAAAATATCTTATATGGGCAAAGATGGCAGCTGTTTTGTAGGTGAACTTCAGAGTAGGTGAACTACCATAGTGGAAAAAAAAAAACATTCTGTATAAATACAGTGCATTTCCTCACTCATTGTGAGTTATTAAAACTAAAGTGATTGTGTGAGCATAATAATCATATAACTTAATGCAGTAAATGATGAATATTAGTCCTTCCCCTCTCTGGGTCTTAGGCTGCTGATTGGACAATTTGCAGGCCCACACTCAGGACTGGAGAGGTCAGGACTGGAGAGGTCAGGACTGGAGAGCTCAGGACTGGAGAGGTCAGGACTGGAGAGGTCAGGACTGGAGAGGTCAGGATTGGAGAGGTCAGGGCTGGAGAGCTCAGGACTGGAGAGGTCAGGGCTGGAGAGCTCAGGGCTGGAGAGGTCAGGGCTGGAGGGGTCAGGGCTGGAGAGGTCAGGGCTGGAGGGGTCAGGGCTGGAGAGGTCAGGGCTGGAGAGCTCAGGGCTGGAGAGGTCAGGACTGGAGAGGTCAGGACTGAGGCTCATCCTGCTCTTCTCCTCAGCGGTGTCCAGCGCTGCACTGAGAGGGATCCTCCACGCCTTTCATCCACTGAGACACCCGGCAGAGGAGTGGGAATCTGCCTCTTAAACATATCAAACTAACACAGTTCAAGACTCTCCTTCCTGAGCATTTCAAACTAGAGCAGATTTTTACTGACCTCAATGTAAGCCTTGTGTATATTCCTGTGAAAATGACTGTGTGTGTGTGTGTGTGTGTGTGTGTGTGTGTGTGTGTGTGTGTGTGTGTGTGTGTGTGTGTGTGTGTGTGTGTGTGTTTTACATACTGCAGCAGTCCAGAGTATGATGAGTGTGTGGATGCTCTTTTGAGGCACCTGTCCTCTCTGCCTGATCTGATGGAGGTGACTCTGACGGCCGGCTGCCTGACTGAGATCTGGGCCAATAGGATCCTCTCCCTCATCCGCACCTGCCCCCAGTTAAGGGAAGTTCAGTAAGTGCAGTAAGTGCAGTAGGCCCATATGATCCACATGGGCTAGTGTGCAGTAGGCCCATATGATCTACATGGGTTAGTGTGCAGTAGGCCCATATGATCTACATGGGTTAGTGTGCAGTAGGCCCATATGATCTACATGGGTTAGTGTGCAGTATATGATCTACATGGGTTAGTGTGCAGTATATGATCCACATGGGTTAGTGTGCAGTATATGATCTACATGGGTTAGTGTGCAGTATATGATCTACATGGGTTAGTGTGCAGTATATGATCTACATGGGTTAGTGTGTAGTATATGGTCTACATGGGTTAGTGTGCAGTATATGATCTACATGGGTTAGTGTGCAGTAGGCCCATATGATCTACATGGGTTAGTGTGCAGTATGATCTACATGGGTTAGTGTGCAGTATATGATCTACATGAGTTAGTGTGCAGTATATATGATCTACATGGGTTAGTGTGCAGTATATGATCTACATGGGTTAGTGTGCAGTATATGATCTACATGGGTTAGTGTGCAGTATGATCTACATGGGTTAGTGTGCAGTATATGATCTACATGGGTTAGTGTGCAGTATATGGTCTACATGGGTTAGTGTGCAGTATAGTCTACATGGGTTAGTGTGCAGTATAGTCTACATGGGTTAGTGTGCAGTATATGATCTACATGGGTTAGTGTGCAGTATTTGGTCCTCATGGGTTAGTGTGCAGTATGGTCTACATGGGTTAGTGTGCAGTATATGATCTACATGGGTTAGTGTGCAGTATATGGTCTACATGGGTTAGTGTGCAGTATATGATCTACATGGCATGGGTTAGTGTGTAGTATGATCTACATGGGTTAGCAGTAAGTCCTATTCATGGGTTTCATTGAAATCCGTATTTCTCCCATCTCAAGGCAAACTGAGGGAATGATGTATGACCATTCAAAAACATGACTGGTTTTCTAAAGATACAAGGCTTAATGCTAATCAGTGAAGTGTCCCTTTAATTACCATGGGCGCAGTGATATCACACACTACTTACTGCTTGTTGCCTATGGGACTATTTTTCAATGGTACGTTTGCAACTTCCTTTGATTATTACGCCAGATGAGAGTGTAGTTCCATGTCAAATCAGCCTAGAAAAACGTTGGTCTTATTGCACTCACTTTAGAAGAGACACGTTTTAAATGGGAAAATTACCAGAAATCGGAGTCACTTTTAAGCATGATGCTAACAGGCGAGATCCAAATGGTCTAATCCGATTCAATGATCTATGCTAGGCTGAAGCTATAAGTTGTATCGCCAGACTCACAGAATGGCTGGATGAACGGGGAAAAGGTAAATATCGATTGTTTTGCTCGAGGGTAGGTGGAAAATGAGCTTATTTCCAAAAATGGCGGAATATCCCTTTAAGATCAATTTCCGAAAGATGATTTTATATTTAACTTTAAGCATGTGTTGCAATACTTTTGGAGGCACTGTACATGGGTGTGCTGGAGGTTCCCAGCTGTAGGGATTCCTCCTCCCTTGGGTACATGGGTGTGCTGGAGGTAGACAGCTGTAGGGATTCCTCCTCCCTTGGGTAGAGCGGCTCACGCAGCCACTGGAGTCGGGTTTTAGGAATTGCATTTAAAGTCATTTTCATAATCAATAAGTTGTTTGATCTAAAATGTCAGGAAATTGTTGTGTTGATCATAGATTCCCAGGATGAATTGTTGCATTGTGTTACGTCTAATAAAGGAGTTTTTGTACCATTCAGGTGTTTAGTTTTGTCAGTAACTGTTCTTCAAACCATCCACCCATTGATTGAGATGGCTCGCAGTCATGCACTGGGCCTCATGAAATAATGGACTGTGTGTGTGTGTGTGTGGTGATTCAATAAGGTGATAATGAACTGTGTGTGTGTGTGTGTGTGTGTGTGTGTGTGTGTGTGTGTGTGTGTGTGTGTGTGTGTGTGTGTGTGTGTGTGTGTGTGTGTGTGTGTGTGTGTGTGTGTGTGTGTGTGTGTGTGTGTGTGTGTGTGGTGCTTCAATAAGGTGATAATGAACTGTGTGTGTGTGTGTGTGTGTGTGTGTGTGGTGCTTCAATAAGGTGATAATGGTCTGGCTGTGTCTGGCAGGTTTGGTGCCGCCATCTTTGATGGGAGTCGAGACGAGCAGGCGGGCTTGCTGCTGGAGGGGGGCATCAGCGCACTGAAGGAGGCTCAGAGGCGGCCGGACTGCAAAGTCACACTCCACGGGTATTTATACTGACGCGGGGCTTTATACTGACGCGGGTATTTATACTGACACGGGGCTTTCTATGACGCGGGAGCCTTTTCCACTATAGAATTGTAAGAAATGTCATTGTCCGTATGGCAAATGGCAAATCCGTATTTCTCCCATCTCAAGGCAAACTGAGGGAATGATGCACGACCATTCAAAAACGTGACTGGTTTTCTAAAGATACAAATGCTAATCTGTGAAGTGTCCCTTTAAAAGAAAACTTTTTTTTTTCAATTTATGATCACCCTCGATCAGATAAAATATATTTAAAGCAGTTTAATGGGATTTTGTGTTTTAATATTTGTGCTCAACTTTCGGTGGAAAGAAGTTTAGTAGCAGTTGTTTCGTTTTGATCCCTCTTTTTCTTGTTTTTGCCTTTGTTTTTTTTGGTAACCCGACTTGGCTTTCTTGGAGAAAGACATCACGTCAGCAGCACAAAACAATTACATTACATTATATGATATTTTGCAGACACTTTTTGTCCAAAGTGACTTACATAATACAAGCATTGTCCCTGGAGCATCTTGGGGTGAAGTGCCTTGCTCAAGGGTACAACGGTGGAATCTGGCTACTGCGCGCTAGCCCAGCTCCTTAACCACTACACTACCACCGCCCTACAGGCTACTACACGTTAGCCCAGCTCCTTAACCACTACACTACCACCGCACCAATTAGCGGTCCACTACTAGATATAATAGTAGGTGTTGTAGAGTATGGAGCTTGCTTGCATGTGCATAATGCTGTAGAAGCTGCCCGTTCACCATGCTTGTGTTGTAATGTCTCTGAACTCTGAAGGAAGCGCTGAAGTACATTCACCATGCTTGTGTTGTAATGTCTCTGTAGGAAGTGCTGCAGTAGGCCTCTGGGCCCGTTCACCATGCTTGTGTTGTGATGTCTCTGATGCGGGTCTGTTCACCATGCTTGTGTTGTGATGTCTCTGATGCGGGTCTGTTCACCATGCTTGTGTTGTAATGTCTCTGTTCACCATGCTTGTGTTGTAATGTCTCTGAAGGAAGTGCTGCAGTAGGCCTGTGTTCCCGTTCACCATGCTTGTGTTGTAATGTCTCTGAAGGAAGCGCTGCAGTACATTCACCATGCTTGTGTTGTGATGTCTCTGTAGGAAGCGCTGCAGTAGGCCTGCGGGCCCGTGCACTACACTAAGGGACCGGAAGCTCAGCTGTAATAAGGTGTCCGTGGTGGACATGACGAGCTCACCTGCGCGCATGCACACGGTGGACATGACTGACCATCAGGTGACCTGCGGCGAACAGGAGACATCAGCAGCACAGAGAGACCTGGGGGACTTCCACAAGGATCAGGGGGACTTACAATTTGTTGCAAGTCACTTTGAATAAAATCAGCTGCCATATTATGAAGGGGACACTTCACCCATTTGCATGAGGCTTTGTGTCATTAGAAGTGGTGGTTGGCTTGGTGGGGAAGTGAAAGGCAGAGGATTCTGGGAGTTGTTGGCTTTCATCCACATGAGCCAAAAATAAATTTTCGGCTTTTTCCTCCCATCTCAGGGAAAAATGAGGGAATGATGCACGACCATTCAAAAATATGACAATATGAAGCTTAATGCAAATGGATGAAATGCTTTCACATCTAGCAATAATCATCACTAGGACTGTACTTTACATCTAGCAATAATCATCACTAGGACTGTACTTTACATCTAGCAATAATCATCACTAGGACTGTACTTTACATCTAGCAATAATCATCA
Organism: Sardina pilchardus; assembly: GCF_963854185.1. Lineage (NCBI taxonomy): Eukaryota > Metazoa > Chordata > Actinopteri > Clupeiformes > Clupeidae > Sardina > Sardina pilchardus. The sequence goes on along the minus strand of NC_084995.1, from coordinate 44,690,021 downwards.
CTAGGACTGTACTTTACATCTAGCAATAATCATCACTAGGACTGTACTTTACATCTAGCAATAATCATCAATAGGACTGTACTTTACATCTAGCACTAATCATCAATAGGACTGTACTTTACATCGAGCAATAATCATCAATAGGACTGTACTTTACATCTACAGTAGCACTAATCATCACTAGGACTGTACTTTCCTCTGTGTCTTCTTGTAAAATGATATTTGTGCATTTCAGTTGTACAGTTATTTTGAACCAATCACTGGCAGAAATGAATCCAAATTGAATTGTTCCAGTGTTAAGTTGACCAGGCAAACTGCCGCTGTGATGAACTTGAAAAGTTAAATTACTCAACTGTGTAATGTATGCTGCTGTGGTTCACATTGTTTGCGGCACGTGCTGCGCTCGCCGCTAGGTGGCTCTTGGTTGAGGTAACAGGTGATGTCCCAAAGCAATTAAGTGCAGACTCCCCAGACTAATGTTCAATCTTAAGAGATGGAGCAGTATGGTGATAGCCAGACTACAGCTATGTCCAGAAGTCAAGCGTGCACGCTGGATAGTACCCTCTTCCCAGTAGCGTCTTAGTTAGCTCGCTCCTCAGTATGCGTCCCTACCTACATTTGGACAGCACTAGTAACTAGTTGACGTCACCTGACTCGGGGAGGGGGGTGTGTTGACGATTTGCATGACGTGTGGAGCTTGACCTGCGCTGCGCAATGGATTATGGGATATCTGAGGGCAAAAAAGATGCATCGATGCACGCTTGGAAATCACGCCAAACGAAGTACCCAACTAGTGAGAGCGCTTGACTTTCGGACAGTCTATTCTGACGTAACTTCCAGAAAATGCACACTGCCCAGCGTGCACGCTTGACTTCTGCACATAGCCTACCACACCAGAGCTTTGCTCAGCGCAGCGACAGGCCAGTTCTTGCGACAGTTTTTGACAATGTAGTGGATTTAATAGCGCAGTACTGCCATTTTTGTACAATGTGAGCCCCTCCTTTAAAAGGTACACTATGCAGGTTTAGGGATTTAAAAGTGCACTATGCAGGTTTAGGTATTTAAAGGTGCACTATGCAGGTTTAGGGATTTAAAAGTGCACTATGCAGGTTAAAGTGTTTAAAGGTGCACTATGCAGGTTAAAGTGTTTAAAGGTGCACTATGCAGGTTAAAGTGTTTAAAGGTACACTATGCAGGTTAAAGTGTTTAAAGGTACACTGTGCAGGTTTAGGTATTTAAAAGTGCACTATGCAGGTTAAAGTGTTTAAAGGTACACTATGCAGGTTTAGGTGTTTAAAGGTACACTATGCAGGTTTAGGTGTTTAAAGGTGCACTATGCAGGTTAAAGTGTTTAAAGGTACACTATGCAGGTTAAAGTGTTTAAAGGTACACTATGCAGGTTAAAGTGTTTAAAGGTACACTATGCAGGTTAAAGTGTTTAAAGGTACACTATGCAGGTTAGAGTGTTTAAAGGTACACTATGCAGGTTAAAGTGTTTAAAGGTACACTATGCAGGTTTAGGTATTTAAAGGTACACTATGCAGGTTTAGGTGTTTAAAAGTACACTATGCAGGTTTAGGTATTTAAAGGTGCACTATGCAGGTTTAGGTATTTAAAGGTGCACTATGCAGGTTTAGGTATTTAAAGGTGCATCATGCAGGTTTAGGTGTTTAAAGGTACACTATGCAGGTTTAGGTGTTTAAAGGTACACTATGCAGGTTTAAGTGTTTAAAGGTACACTATGCAGGTTGTGTTATTTTTGGTGACTGTAGAGCTCCCTCTAGAGAAGCAAGGCATTTATGTTACTCTGCTGTTGTAAATAGCAAACGTTTCGCTACTTATCCCCCCTGCACAACGCAAATGCTTTTGTTGTGGATGTGCAGGGTTACAACAGGCAAAAACGATCTCCAAAGAGCTACATCTACTGACTAGGTAATGTTTCACAATTCACACCTATCACAAGTTCGTTTACCATCAAATTGGCTTCGTAAAGGTGAAAATCTTGCATAGTGTACTTTTAAGAGGTAAGAAAAAACTGTTGTCGGCTTGCTTGAAGCAGGTCAGGTCACTTAAAAAAGTCGCATCAAGAAATATGTTAACTTTGCAATGTAAACTTGTCATGGGTATTTCATTTCAAGTGTTTTTTTAATTTGTTTTGTGATTCTGGTCACCTTGTATTGTGGAAGTGGTAGAAGAAACACATACAGCACACTGGACATTTGTCATCATGATTTAATCACACACACACATTTACAACATGCAGTCCATCCAAAGCCCGCCCTAACCCTCTCTCCTCCAATCACAACCTTCCCCACGGTGCCCCGCCTATCTCGGAATGCTCCGGTGCCTTTACCCATTGGTGGAACCCCCTGTCAGTTAGAAAGGATGTTACTATTACATAGTAATAAAAAAAAGCAGCTATCTGTTCAATGATTGGTTTATTTCTCAAACTCTGGTCCGAAAATGACAATGATTATTTGGAGTGTACAATGCAAGGCTTTAGGATGTGTGTAGTGTGTATGTAGTGTATATGTGTGTGTATTCAATGCAAGGCTTTAGGATGTGTGTAGTGTGTGTGTAGTGTATATGTGTGTGTATTCAATACAAGCCTTTAGGATGTGTGTAGTGCTATGACTGTCAGAGGAGATGTACAATTCAGGCATGTTCTCCTTTAGTGAAATCCAGGTGTGTCTCTCTCTCTCTCTTTCTCTCTCTCTCTCTCTGTGTGTGTGTGTGTGTGTGCGTGTATGTGTTTCGTTGTCCTATCGCACACACACGCTCTCTCTCACATACAGAAAATAAAAAATGACATTTTAGGTCACTGCTTATTGGCTAGTCTTGTCCTGCTCTTCTGATTGGCTGATCAGTGGCAGGAGGAGCCTAATAAGCTTTATACCCTCCAGGAAATAAGCATCTCCACCTAAAAACAACACACAAAGAGTGTGTGTGTGTGTGTGTGTGTGTGTGTGTGTGTACAGTGTATGAGACATAAGGACTAGCACAGCACTGAAAAAAGTTTCAGTGTGTGTTTGTTTAACCGTTTAAGAGCTGTGGGGACTGGTGTGACATTCAATTAATACACACACACAGTCATAGGCACCAGACAGCCTGTGTAGCAATGAGAGTATGACCTTCAGATGACGCAGGTGACCTTCATCTGATCTCTGAATGACCTTCAGCAAAGAACCTCAACGACCTGTCCAGGATGGGCACCAGTCAGACCTGACATTACCATGGCAACCACGCTGGCAGCTGCAACTTAGACTCCGCCCTCAGGCAGGACGAGCAGAGCTCAGATGAAGCCCATCAGCTGCCAGGCATGACTAACCGATCAACAGGCATGACTAACCGATCATCAGGCATGACTAACCGATCATCAGGCATGACTAACCGATCATCAGGCATGACTAACCGATCAACAGGCATGACTAACCGATCATCAGGCATGACTAACCGATCAACAGGCATGACCAACCGATCATCAGGCATGACTAACCGATCAACAGGCAGATGAAGCCCATCAGCTGCCAGGTAGGACTAACCGATCATCAGGCATGACTAACCGATCATCAGGCAGACGAGGAGATGTTTGAGGTGGTCTGAGAGGGTGCTCGCACACTTACGGGTTCAAGTCATATTATGGTGTGTGTGTGTGTGTGTGTGTGTGTGTGTGTGTGGACTGGTTGTGGTTAGGGGAAGCAGGCTTTCAGTATAATCTTCTTGCAGGCTGTAAAGTTGACAAATCAGCATCAGACTGTGTTTACGGTTTACATTTTTTGTTTGTTTGTTTGTTTTTTGCCAGCGTTGAAAGTGTTTGGTGGGGAGGGATTGGTCAACGTTGGGGAGTGATACTGTACAGTTCATGAATATTTATATATTTATACGCTTTAAACCCCACCCCTTCATGAATATTTATATATTTATAGGCATTCCTGCAGGTGCCACCATAATAATGGAATGACAGGTTTCCATGGTGATATCTTCATCTTTCACCTCCGCAAGCATTTCATCTTCAGCTGCTGAAACAAACAGAGAGATAGAGGAGATAGAGAGAGGGATGGGGAGATGGAGAGAGAGATGGGGAGAAAGATAGATGAGAGGGGGATAGAGGGAGGGTGGGGTAGGGGCAAGGAGAGAGGGGTGGGGGCAGATAGAGGAGTAAAGGATATCATTACCATGACCAGTTCCTATACCCACTGACCAGCTCTCACACACACACACACACACACACACACACACACACACACACACACACACACACACACACACACACACACACACACACACACACACACACACACACACACACACACACACACACACACACACACACACACACAGGTGGAGATACTCCTCTCCTCTACTCCATCCCTCTCCTTGTCTGTGCTTTCCTTTTTCAACTTTAATCCACTCCTCCACCTCTTCTCTCCTCTCCTCTCCTCTCCTCTCCTCCATCTCCACCTCCTCTCCTCCACCTCTCCTCTCCTCCATCTCTCTTCTCCTCCCCTTTCCTCCATCTCTCCTCTCCTCCATCTCCACCTCTCCTCTCCTCTCCTCTCAGGGCAGGAAGTGTCTGTCTCCTGACTCACTACAGCATCATGGGAAATGTAGTTTATTGGATTCCCCAGCTGTGTAATCAGACATGCAAACATGCCTCCTGAGATTCAATCGATCAGACAAACTCTCAACTCTCAAAAATGTCTTAACAGAATCATAACATTTAGATGACAGGAGTCCTCAGCTCTAACAGCTGATAGCTCTCTGGTGATGGCCATTCACATATCCAAGAAGACTAATATTTGACTCATAATCTTGATGGGCAGTTATCCAAGAAATCCAATTGGTCCTGACCATGATGAGGGGTGTGTCTAACACTGTCTGCTTCAGATCTGATTGGCTGTCTTCATGATGGGTGGCTGTCTATGGCTTTTGATTGGTATTTCATCATGATGGACAGTTATCCCATCGAATCAAATCAACTGACAGGATACAGGCACTTACTTCTTGTCCTGTTTGGCTCCTCCCCTGATGGCCACTGATTGGCTGTTCTGGTAGAAGCCGCCGCCCCCTCCACCCCGCAGCATGTTGGGGTGTGTAGGAGACGCAACAGGGGGCTGGCCTGGACGAATGGGCTTCGCTAAACACACACAAACACACACAGGGATTTCATAGTTAATATGTCTGTGTGTGTGTGTGTGTGGGGAATGCCACAGGGGGCTGGGCTTCGCTGGACATGCAGACACACAGGGATTTCATAGTTAACATGTGTATTTATGAGCGTGTGTGTGTGTGTGCGTGTGTGTGTTTTTTGAGGTAGGTGTGTGTGTGTGTGTGTGTGTGTGTGTGTGTGTTTTGATGTGTGTGTGTGTGTGTGTGTGTGTGTGTGTGTGTGTGTGTGTGTGTGTGCTGACCGATCTGAGCGGAGTGGCCTCTCTTGGCCATGTTCTTGGTGTGTGTGTGTGTGTGTGTGTGCTGACCGATCTGAGCGGAGTGGCCCCTCCTGGCCATGTTCTTAGTGTGTGTGTGTGTGTGTGTGTGTGTGTGTGTGTGTGTGTGTGTGTGTGTGTGTGTGTGTGTGTGTGTGTGTGTGTGTGTGTGTGTGTGTGTGTGTGTGTGTGTGTGTGTGTGTGTGTGTGTGTGTGTGTGTGTGTGTGTGCTGACCGATCTGAGCGGAGTGGCCTCTCCGGGCCATGTTCTTGGTGTGTGTGTGTGTGCGTGTGTGTGTGTGTGTGTGTGTGCTGACCGATCTGAGCGGAGTGGCCTCTCCGGGCCATGTTCTTGGTGTGTGTGTGTGTGTGTGTGTGTGTGTGCTGACCGATCTGAGCGGAGTGGCCTCTCCGGGCCATGTTCTTGGTGTGTGTGTGTGTGTGTGTGTGTGTGCGCTGACCGATCTGAGCGGAGTGGCCTCTCCAGGCCATGTTCTTGGTGTGTGTGTGTGTGTGTGTGTGTGTGTGCTGACCGATCTGAGCGGAGTGGCCTCTCCGGGCCATGTTCTTGGTGTGTGTGTGTGTGTGTGTGTGTGTGCTGACCGATCTGAGCGGAGTGGCCTCTCCGGGCCATGTTCTTGGTGTGTGTGTGTGTGTGCGTGTGTGTGTGTAGGTGTGTGTGTGTGTGTGTGTGTGTGCTGACCGATCTGAGCAGAGTGTCCTCTCCGGGCCATGTTCTTGGTGTGTGTGTGTGTGTGTGTGTGTGTGTGTGTGTGCTGACCGATCTGAGCGGAGTGGCCTCTCCGGGCCATGTTCTTGGCGCGCACGGCCTCCTTGATGCGTGTGTGTGTGTGTGTGTGTGTGTGTGTGTGTGTGTGCTGACCGATCTGAGCGGAGTGGCCTCTCCGGGCCATGTTCTTGGCGCGCACGGCCTCCTTGATGCGTGTGTGTGTGTGTGTGTGTGTGTGTGTGTGTGTGCTGACCGATCTGAGCGGAGTGGCCTCTCCGGGCCATGTTCTTGGTGTGTGTGTGTGTGTGTGTGTGTGTGCGCTGACCGATCTGAGCGGAGTGGCCTCTCCAGGCCATGTTCTTGGTGTGTGTGTGTGTGTGTGTGTGTGTGTGCTGACCGATCTGAGCGGAGTGGCCTCTCCGGGCCATGTTCTTGGTGTGTGTGTGTGTGTGTGTGTGTGTGCTGACCGATCTGAGCGGAGTGGCCTCTCCGGGCCATGTTCTTGGTGTGTGTGTGAGTGTGCGTGTGTGTGTGTAGGTGTGTGTGTGTGTGTGTGTGTGTGTGTGTGCTGACCGATCTGAGCGGAGTGTCCTCTCCGGGCCATGTTCTTGGTGTGTGTGTGTGTGTGTGTGTGTGTGTGTGTGTGCTGACCGATCTGAGCGGAGTGGCCTCTCCGGGCCATGTTCTTGGCGCGCACGGCCTCCTTGATGCGTGTGTGTGTGTGTGTGTGTGTGTGTGTGTGTGCTGACCGATCTGAGCGGAGTGGCCTCTCCGGGCCATGTTCTTGGCGCGCACGGCCTCCTTGATGCGTGTGTGTGTGTGTGTGTGTGTGTGTGTGTGTGTGCTGACCGATCTGAGCGGAGTGGCCTCTCCGGGCCATGTTCTTGGCGCGCACGGCCTCCTTGATGCGGTCCACCTCGGTCTGGTAGCGCTTGCGGTCGCGCGCCGCGTTCTCCTTCGCCTCCTTCAGCGCCGACTCCAGCGCCTTCACAGAGATAAGAATGTTTACAAGAACTCCTCAACCTAAACCATGTTTGTGTTTGTGTGCCATGGGGTCACCATGGGGTCACCTCCACATTCCTAAGGCCAGGATGGCAACTAGAGTTAATTATATATGTAAGCTATAGTAAATGGTTAATACAATGGGAATATAATAATAATATAATATAAAATTTATCCCACACCTTCACCCGCTCCGCCGTCGCACGCAAGCGTTTCTCCAGCTTGGGCAGCTCGCAGCGCAGATCCGCGTTATCACGCACCAGCTACACAGCAGAATAACAACAACACATGGCTTATTTAGTGTGTGTGTGTGTGTGTGTGCGCAGACGTTTCTCCAGCTTGGGCAGCTCGCAGAGCAGGTCTGCGTTATCACGCACCAACTACACAGCAGAATAACAACAACACATGGCTTATTTAGTGTGTGTGTGTGTGTGTGTGTGTGTGTGTGTGCGCAGACGTTTCTCCAGCTTGGGCAGCTCGCAGCGCAGGTCCGCGTTATCACGCACCAGCTACACAGCAGAATAACAACAACACATGGCTTATTTAGTGTGTGTGTAGTGCTGTGCGATATGGACAAAAAGTTATATCCCGATATAGACAATTCTACTCCACGATAACGATATATATCCCGATATAGCATTTCTACTTAAAATTATATATTTACAGCCACACATTAATGCAAATTTTTCTTATAATTTCTAAAAAAAAAAAAATTAACAGTTGTGGTTGTGTACAGTAGGTGTAATTAAGTGCCTGTCACTTTAAGAAATACGTGAGAGAAAATAATGACGTTAAACCCAATAGTAAGCCTAAATAGCCTAGATTGGTTAGCAACACATTTGAGAGATGCAAGTGAGCAAATCAACTTGATATTATCCTATACTTGTGTGTTACAAGCATCACGTAAACGAGCAGTATGTCTCGCTGTTAATAGCACTGCTGCGCATACCAGTGTGTGTGAGGGGGGGAAAGACGCACAGCCACAGGCTAGCTTTTAGGGGAGACCTGCCTTGCGCGCACCGCTTCTTCAGAACACAGTCATTCTTAAACGTATTGTAAAGTAGGCTAACATTAGGTGTTGTGACATTTTCAATTTCAGGGTATTGCAATACTTTTGTTGTATCGGTGCACCGTGCAACACTAGTTTATGCCGACGTCAAAAAAGTTTAATTTGTTTACTATTAGCTGCCTGCAGCGTTCATTTGCCTGGCCACCCATCCCGAGTCAGTAAATTAAGTTTACGTTGCCCGCTGCCAGAAGCGGCAAGGCACCTGCAGTTAAATTGTCTGAGCAGTCACAGCCACACAAGTTAAAATTACGATATAAACGGTAGAGGACTGTATCGTATACATTTTTCTGTCGTACAACGATATATACCGTAGTATCGCACAGCACTATGTGTGTGTGTGTGTGTGTGTGTGTGTGCGCAGACGTTTCTCCAGCTTGGGCAGCTCGCAGAGCAGATCAGCGTTATCACGCACCAGCTATACAGACATCAGAATAACAATACATGGCTTATTTAGTGTGTGTGTGTGTGTGTGTGTGTGTGTGTGTGTGTGGAGTGTGGAGTGTGGAGTGTGTGTGCGCACATACCTGTTTGTGGACCTTGGTCAGCTGTTCCAGATTGTTCTCCAGGAAGGAGATCTTCTGCTTCTGAGCAGCACTACCTCCAGTGTCATCAGAGTCCATCTCTGCACTCTACACACACAAACACACACACATTGAGACACACAGACATATTATATATATATATATATATATATATATATATATATATATATATATATACACACACACACAGAAGAGAATACACATAGAGGACACAAACAGATGCACATCTATATGCACATGGTTATCAGGCTTGTGCACAATTCCAAATTTTAGAATTTGCCTCCATTAAATTCATGAGTTGGAATTTGAATTGAATTGGCCCCACCCCACAGGAAGTTGAATTTGAATTTGAATGGGAATGACAGGAAGTGGAATTCAATTCATGGCAATTCAAAACAATTCCAGAGTCACATAACAGGAAGAATGTGTTGAATCTCAGATAAATTCCGTTCAGGGAAAATTACATTAGCAATGTAATTGATTACTGTTTTCAATTATAAATTGTGTGTTTGTCGAGATCATATCTGACACATTTTGTGAAACTTAATTGTTAAACACTGCAAAAAAGGGTGTCTAAAAGCAAGATAAAAACACTAAATCTGAGGTATAAGGTACTCAAAACAAGTGACATTTTCTGTCCATGCAGCAAGATAATTTCAATTTGACAAGATTTTGTGAATTAAGATAAATAAAAAATCTAGAAATAAGCATGTTTACACAGGTATTTGGAAACTTAACATAAACTGAAATGGCTGGTTTTAAGATCAAATTACTTATAAGTAACATGCTGGTTGTAAAATGAGGTTACTTAAATTAAAACAGCCTCAGATTATATTCCTTTTTTTTTTGCAAGTATATTTTCTGGACTTTTTGCCTTTATTCAGAAACTGTAGGACAGTGAAGATAGACAGGAAGCGAGTGGGCGAGTGAAAGAGTTGGGGAGGGATTGGGATATGACCGCAGGTGAGATTTGAACCGGGTCCCCGTGGGTACTTGGACGAGTACATTGGTACTAATGCTGTAACATGTTGCGCCACAGTGCCACAACTTGTGACAAGTCTAGATTACGTATTTAAAGTTGTTACAGCCTCAGAATAAGTTAAATATAAACATAAGCATAAACTGCTGATTTTAAAATTATCATCTTAAATTAAGTAAAATTTTCTTGTTACTGAATCTTAAAACAAGCTTTATTTTGATGAGAATTTGAGGGACAGATGTAAAAGATCTCATTTAAACAGTATTGACCTCATTTGAAGATATGGTTGTGCTTGATTTCAGATAGTGTAAAGTTGCACTTTACAAGAAATTCACTCTTAAAACAATATAAATGATATAACACTTCTGATCTATTGAGAATCAAATAATTTGCAGTGTACCCTTAAATTACGTTATATGAATTGATTTGAATTTCATTGAATTTCAATTCTACTTCCCTTAATTCAAATTGTAATTCTGCATCCTGTTTCTGACCTCAATTCAAATTCAATTCAAACTCAAGAATTGAATTGGAATTTAGGAGTCATTCTCAATTCAATTCTGAATTTTGCACAAGCCTGATGGTTACACTAAAACACTACTGAATAAAACACACACTTACCTTTTTCACTCGTGTTGCCAAATCCTGAACAAAAAGCTTCCGTAGGTTGTGCAAAGTCTGCAGCTCCTTTGCCTGTAAACACACACACACACACACTTTGAGTAAGATCAGTGCAGAGAGTAGATGTCTGAGAACAGTGTAGACAAGATTACTGGTGTGTGTGTGTGTGTGTGTGTGTGTGTGTGTGTGTGTTTAGAGTTTTCACTGCCCCCTGGTGGTGGTTGCACACTTACCACAGTCTCCTCCAGCCCCTTGAGATCCTGTCTGGCCTGCTCTCGCCGGTCCTGCATCACCCTACACACACACACACACACACACACACACACACACACACACACACACAGTTAACTTGGTCTGTAAATGTTCATGCACGAGCTTAGTGTGGGCACGAGCTCTCCTTCTGTACCTTACGTCAATCAGTAACCTGGCACTTAATTGGCTAAGTTTAAGTAAAACGGCACCGGAAACAAGCCCCTTGAAACGCCATGTTGAAGCCTGAAAAAATCGTTCAATTTTGGCAATTTTCACTAGCCTAGCATTCCCATCGAAATGAATGGGGGCGGGACTTGTTCACTTTCTCCAGTTCTTATAATACCTCCATGACTGGCGCCAAATGAAGACCCCCATTCTCAGATATTTCAGACATTTCAGATACATGTATGTTCTCAGACAATTCAGATGTGCCATTTCAACACACACACAACTATTTATTGGCCAGGTTTGCGTAAACAAACAAATTTGACTCCAGTTAATCTTTGCTCTCAAAGTGCAACACTCAACACATAACATAAAAGAATGACAACACAGAGCAGTACGAATAACACAGAGCAGTACGAATAGACTGCAGGCCAGTATAATGAGGCTCCTATGAGAATAAATACAGTGTGTAACAGTAGCTTGAGCCTCTCCTGGTGTGTGTGTGTGTGTGTGTGTGTGTGTGTGTGTGTGTGTGTATGTGTCTTACGTGAGTTTGTGCAGTTTACGGGTCTTCTCCTGGTCTGTCTGTGTGTGTGTGTGTGTGTGTGTGTGTGTGTGTGTGTGTGTGTTCTAGGTGTGTTCGTTCAGCTTATGGGACTTCTCCTGGGCTGTGTGTGTGTGTCTTACATGAGTCCGTGCAGCTTGCGGGTCGTGTGTGTGTGTCTTACGTGAGTTCGTGCAGCTTGCGGGTCGTGTGTGAGTGTGTGCGTGTGTGTGTCTTACGTGAGTTCGTGCAGCTTGCGGGTCGTGTGTGTGTGTGTGCGCGTGTGCGTGTGTGTGTGTGTCTTACGTGAGTTCGTGCAGCTTGCGGGTCGTGTGTGTGTGTGTGCGTGTGTGTGTGTGTCTTACGTGAGTTCGTGCAGCTTGCGGGTCGTGTGTGTGTGTGCGTGTGTGTGTGTCTTACGTGAGTTCGTGCAGCTTGCGGGTCTTCTCCTGGTCGTTGGATTTGAGTTTCTCGTGCTCCACTCTCAGACGCTCCTGTTCCAGCATGATCTTCTGGTTCAGACTGAAACACACACACACACACACATTAATACACCTGTACCTGTACCTGTACCAGCTGACACTGTGTGTGTGTGTGTGTGTGTGTGTGTGTGTGTGTGTGTGTGTGTTTGGTGTGTCCCACTGATCCCTCAAGCTGCTTGTGTGTATTTCTCTTTCTATGCATGTGGATTTCTGTGTGTGTGTGTGTGTGCGTGTGTGTGTGTGTGTCGTATTCCTGTAGCTCAGTGATGGCCTTCTCTTTGTGTGTGTGTGTGTGTCGTACTCCTGTAACTCAGTGATAGCCTTCTCCTTGTGTGTGTGTGTGTGTGTGTGTGTGTGTGTCGTACTCCTGTAGCTCGGTGATGGCCTTCTCCTTGGAGTCCAACTCGTCTCTCAGGCTGCTGATCTGCTTCTGGTGAGTCTCTCTGTGGCCCTGAATCTGCTTCTCCACGGCCTCCTACACACACACACACACACACACACACACACACACACACACACACACACACACACACACACACACACACACACACACACACACACACACACACACACACACACACACACACACACACACACACACACACACACACACACACACACACACCAGAGGGCAGTGAAAACATCACACACGCACACAAGTTATACAGACGCATGTAAATCAAGTAAATGACCAAAACAAAACACTGTAACTCTGTGTGTGTGTGTGTGTGTGTGTGTGTGTGTGTGTGTAATTGGCACCTTGACTTCGTTGGCAGACTGAATCTCGTTCTCCTTCTCCATGGCCTTGACTTTCTCTGCACACACACAGAAAAAATCCACATTATTCAAACAAATCTACATCCATATGAGTGTGTTCCACTTCACACTTACTTAAAACTACATTTCCCATGATGCTTTGCAGTGTGTGTGATTTATTCAGTATGCAGTTCTAGCTTTGTAGAATGGCACATTTATAAAGGTAAGCAAAACTTGTCATTTGCTAGACAGGGTTCACACTGTTCAAAGTGTGTGTGTGTGTGTGTGTGTGTGTATGTGTGTGTGTGTGTGTGTGTGTGTGTGTACCGTGGGCACTGAGTTTGACCAGCTCCTCGTTAAGGGAGTCAACGTTCTCCTCCAGCTGCCTCTTCTTCTGCTCCACATTCTGCAGGTACTCGGACAGAGACTTGATCTTGGCCTCATGCTGAGAGAGAGAGAGAGAGAGAGAAGAGAGAGAGAAAGAGAGAGAGAACGAATGAGAGAGAGAGAAGAGAGAGAGAGAACGAATGAGAGAGAGAGAGAGAGAGAGAAATGAATAAATACAGAAAGACAGAGTTGAAATGCATCGTAACGTCATAATTGAGAGCATGGTAGAAGGAGTATTTTTTTCAGGGTTTCTCGTATACTTGAGCTTTTATTCCCCACTGTCTGCCCATGTTAATATGCTCCCGTAAATATCCGCTATTTGAATACGCTCATACTGTAGCATTCGCTAACCATTGGACTGGGCCGTCTCTGTGCAGTTGTCCTGTTGCTACCCCCTTGCCCTTCCAGCAAAACAGAGGTTCCAAAGCATCACTTTGCTTGTTTTAAGGTGCATGTGCGACTAGAGTGATGCTAACATACTATTTCAATTTCAATTTCAATTTCAAAATTGAAATTAACATACTATCTCAGTAACTGCCCCTTAAAATCGCTAGAAAACACCTGGCACACCGGAAAAACATGACAGTACCAGCACTCATTAATGTACAATCCCTGCAGGCAGCAATAGTCATACCTCTGAGATGCATTCTAATAGTGGTACCTGTGAGATGCGTTAAGGTTCTAATAGTGGTACCTCTGAGATGCATTCTAATAGTCGTACCTCTGAGGTGCGTTAAGGTTCTAATAGTGGTACCTGTGAGATGCGTTAAGGTTCTAATAGTCGTACCTGTGAGGTGCGTTAAGGTTCTAATAGTGGTACCTGTGAGATGCATTAAGGTTCTAATAGTGGTACCTGTGAGATGCGTTAAGGTTCTAATAGTCGCCCCTGTGAGGTGCGTTAAGGTTCTAATAGTGGTACCTGTGAGATGCGTTAAGGTTCTAATAGTGGTACCTGTGAGGTGCGTTAAGGTTCTTATAGTGGTACCTGTGAGATGCGTTAAGGTTCTAATAGTCGCCCCTGTGAGGTGCGTTAAGGTTCTAATAGTCGCCCCTGTGAGGTGCGTTAAGGTTCTAATAGTGGTACCTGTGAGATGCGTTAAGGTGCTAATAGTCGCCCCTGTGAGGTGCGTTAAGGTTCTAATAGTGGTACCTGTGAGGTGCGTTAACGTGCTAATAGTGGTACCTGTGAGATGCGTTAAGGTTCTAATAGTCGCCCCTGTGAGGTGCGTTAAGCTTCTAATAGTGGTACCTGTGAGATGCGTTAAGGTTCTAATAGTCGCCCCTGTGAGGTGCGTTAAGGTTCTAATAGTCGCCCCTGTGAGATGCGTTAAGGTTCTAAAAGTCGTACCTGTGAGATGCGTTAAGGTTCTAAAAGTCGTACCTGTGAGGTGCGTTAAGGTTCTAATAGTGGTACCTGTGAGGTGCGTTAAGGTTCTAATAGTCGTACCTGTGAGATGCGTTAAGGTTCTAATAGTGGTACCTGTGAGGTGCGCTTAGGTGCTAATAGTGGTACCTGTGAGATGCGTTAAGGTTCTAATAGTCGCCCCTGTGAGGTGCGTTAAGGTTCTAATAGTGGTACCTGTGAGATGCGTTAAGGTGCTAATAGTGGTACCTGTGAGATGCGTTAAGGTTCTAATAGTCGCCCCTGTGAGGTGCGTTAAGGTTCTAATAGTGGTACCTGTGAGATGCGTTAAGGTTCTAATAGTGGTACCTGTGAGGTGCGTTAAGGTTCTAATAGTGGTACCTGTGAGATGCGTTAAGGTTCTAATAGTCGCCCCTGTGAGGTGCGTTAAGGTTGTAAAAGTGGTACCTGTGAGATGCGCAGCTGGCAGGCGGCGAGCTCCTTGTCGCTCTCGTCCATCTTCTTGTTGGAGTCGGCCTGCGTGCTCTCCAGCTGCCGACAGCGCTTGACCATGCTCTTCACCTCCGACTTGAGCTTGCTGATGAAGAGCCGCGCCACCGTGAACTCCTCATCCATCACCCCACTGCCCTCATGCTGCTGGGGGGGGGGGGGGTTGGAGAGAGAGGGGGAGAGAGAAAAGAGAAAAAGAGGGACAGAGAGAGAAGAGAGAGAAACAAGAGATGGAGAGAGAGAAGAAAAGAGCGCAATAGGGAGAGATTCAGTTCTGTTCATTGCTGTGACTCCTTCCCCTTTGACTCTTGCCTCCATGAGCTTGTTACCTTGATGTCGTTGTTGCCCACGGCGATGCCGATCTCTGCCAGGTCTTTGAGTAGTGATGACATCATCTCGGTGACGCGCTTCTTCTGGTGATTGGTCATCTCCTTCAGCTTCTGCAGCTCCGAGTCGATGGACGTCAGGACGATCTAGAGAGGACACGACATGTTACCTTACGAGTGTGTGTGTGTGTGTGTGTCGTACTGATTTCTGGTTGAGCTCCTCGCTGAGGGCCTCAAACTGGCGGCTGCGCTCCTCCACCTCCTCCTCCTCCTCCTCGTGTGTGTGTGTGTGTGTGTGTGTCGTACTGATTTCTGGTTGAGCTCCTCGCTGAGCGCCTCAAACTGGCGGCTGCGCTCCTCCACCTCCTCCTTCTGTGTGTGTGTGTGTGTGTGTGTGTGTGTGTGTGTGTGTGTGTGTGTGTGTGTCGTACTGATTTCTGGTTGAGCTCCTCGCTGAGCGCTTCAAACTGGCGGCTGCGCTCCTCCACCTCCTCCTTGTGTGTGTGTGTGTGTGTGTGTGTGTGTGTGTGTGTGTGTGTGTGTGTGTGTGTGTGTGTGTGTGTGTGTCGTACTGATTTCTGGTTGAGCTCCTCGCTGAGCGCCTCAAACTGGCGGCTGCGCTCCTCCACCTCTTGGCTCTTCTGGTCGTAGTTGACGGCGAGCTCCTCGAGCGCCTGCAGCACCTCCTTCACCTAATAGTAATAATAATAATAATAACAATAATATTAGCAATAATAATAATAACAATAAGAAGAAGAAGAAGAAATGTTGGGTGTGAATATGTGTGTGTGTGTGTGTGTGTGTCTGTGTATCCTCCTTCACCTAATAATAATAATAATAATAATAACAATAATATGAAATGTTGGGTGTGAATATGTGTGTGTGTGTGTGTGTGTGTGTGTGTGTGTGTGTGTGTGTGTGTGTGTGTGTGTGTCTGTGTGTGTGTGTGAATGTGTGTGTGTGAATGTGTGTGTGTGTGTGTGTGTGTGTATCCTCCTTCACCTCCTCCTTGGACGCCTCGTTATAATAATAATAATAACAATAAGAAGAAGAAGAAGAAATGTTGGGTGTGAATATGTGTGTGTGTGTGTGTGTGTGTGTGTGTGTGTGTGTGTGTGTGTGTGTGTGTATCCTCCTTCACCTCCTCATTATGTGTGTGTGTGTGTGTGTGTGTGTGTGTGTGTGTGTGTGTGTGTGTGTGTGTGTCCTCCTTCACCTCCTCCTTGGACGCCTCGTTCTCCTGCTGCAGGCGGCACAGCTCCCCCTGCAGGCTCTCGTGGTCACGCCGGGACGACGCCAGCAGCTACACACACACAGAGCAGGGGACACGGCACACAGGTTAGCACACACACACACACACATATACACACACACATATACACAGAGCAGGGGACACGGCACACAGGTTAGCACACACACACACACAACTAGAACCATAGCACACAGGTTAGCAGCTACACACACACAGAGCAGGGGACACAGCACGCGGGTTAGCGCGCACGCACACACACACGCCACAAACACGCACACGCACAAACAAACATACACACACACACAACTAGAACCATAGCACACAGGTTAGCAGAAATGCAACAGACAGGTTTGCGCGCACGCGCGCACACACACACACACACACACACACACACACACACACACACACACACACACACACACACACACACACACACACACACACACACACACACACACACACACACACACACACACACACACACACACACACACACACACAACATACACACACCTCTTCCTGATCGAGCATCTGCTCCTTGAGTTTTTCTGTGAGTTGAGACTGCTGGTTAATCTCATCATCCTACAGCGAGTGAGAGAGAGATTGGGAGGGAGAGAAGAGAGAGAGAAGGAAGAAAGACAGGGAGAGAGAGAGAGATTAGGAGGGAGAGAAGAGGGAGAGAAGGAAGAAAGAGGGCGAGAGAGAGAGATTGAAGAGGGAGAGAAGAGGGAGGCACATTGGCATGGTTATAAATATGCTTCTCATCTTCCACAACTCATTTCCTAGGACTGATCAGCAGGGATCAAGCTAATAGATCAGACCAACATCTCAGCAGACACACGTGTGTGTGTGTGTGTGTGTGTGTGTGTGTGTACCTTATCGTCCAGCTGCTTGTAGAGCTTGGCCAGCTCTCGGTCCCTCTCGGCGTCGGACAGACGGGCCCCAGGCACGCTGGGGATGCTGGGGATGCTGGGTAATGACGGCGTGGAGGCGGTCTTATCGTTCAGCGCGTTATCCAGCACCTCTGCATTAGCCTTCTCCTTATCAAACTGCTCATCCACCGGCACACTCTCACCTACAACACACACACACACACACACACACACACACACACACACACACACACACACACACACACACACACACACACACACACACACCTCCGCGTTAGCCTTCTCCTTATCAAACTGCTCGTCCACCGGCACACTCTCACCTACAACACACACACACACACACACACACGCGTTAGCCTTCTCCTTATCAAACTGCTCATCCACCGGCACACTCTCACCTACAACACACACACACACACACACACACACACCTCCGCGTTAACCTTCTCCTTATCGAACTGCTCGTCCACCAGCACACTCTCACCTACAACACACACACACACACACACACACCCCCCTCCGCGTTAGCCTTCTCCTTATCAAACTGCTCGTCCACCGGCACACTCTCACCTACAACACACACACACACACACACACACACCTCCGCGCTAGCCTTCTCCTTATCAAACTGCTCATCCACCGGCACACTCTCACCTACAACACACACACACACACACACACACGCATTAGCCTTCCCCTTATCAAACTGCTCATCCACCGGCACACTCTCACCTACAACACACACACACACACACACACACACACACACACACACACACACACACACACACACACACACACACACACCTCTGCGTTAGCCTTCTCCTTATCAAACTGCTCATCCACCGGCACACTCTCACCTACAACACACACACACACACACACACACACACACACACACACACACACACACACACACACACACACACCTCTGCGTTAGCCTTCTCCTTATCAAACTGCTCATCCACCGGCACACTCTCACCTACAACACACACGCGCATACACACACACACACACACACCTCCGCATTAGCCTTCTCCTTATCAAACTGCTCATCGACCGGCACACTCTCACCTACAACACACACACACACACACACACACACACACCTCTGCATTAGCCTTCTCCTTATCAAACTGCTCATCCACCGGCACACTCTCACCTACA
>NC_084995.1:44636576-44664076 GCF_963854185.1 Sardina pilchardus | reverse complement strand
CCTTGATGTGAAATTCCAGGTTCTCGTCCATTGAGTAAATGTAGTTGAAAATGTCCTGCACGATCCTGGGGATGATGCCCATGCAGTCTGTGTCATGCAGGTTACCCTGAGAGAGAGAGAGAGAGAGAGACACACACACACACACACAGACACACAGACACACAGACACACAGACACACAGACACACAGACACACACACACACACACACACACACACACACACACACACACACACACACACACACACAGACACACACACACACACACACACACACACGTTGAGAAATCTTATTGAAATCTTTTTTTGATCAGACATTTTAACTTGAGGCGACACAGTCACCGTTAGACTAATAGGAATGCATGGGAAATATATGGGCACAGTTCTTCCAGAACTTCGTGCCAAGTTAACGCGATGTTGAGGTGTTTTAATGCATTTTTTAGATGAATAATGGTGTCCGAACTAGTAGCCTTTCGTTGACCGCGAACATTTTCTATAGCTGCAGCAATCATTACAGTCAAGCACGATGCACGAACCATTAACAGTGAATGAAACGAAGCGTAGCCTAGTCCTACACCATACGCGTTAGGAGACGGGGAGGCTGAGATATTCCAAAACTCCCTACAGCCTACAGGCTAAAGAGCGTGGACCGCCATCAATTCCGACATAGCCTACTCCCATTCCAACATGGGCAGGTGTCCGCTCAAAACCAACAAATTGATTTACTGCTAAATCTCGGTCTCAATCACTCGTCATTCACCCTCATCGAACAACAACACAACATAAACGTAGGCCACTAAACGATTACTTAACGTCTTATCAATCGCTAACCTATCTGAACCAAATATTCCCCCGCGGACACCTTCCCCCAATCAAAACACATCAGAACACATTCTGTGACACCGGAGGGGAGGGAGAGACACTCTCACACGCAGGAGACACAGGGGAACCAACGGGACAGTCATTGTCTAGTTACTTAATAAACCATCTATGAGACAGTCCAACAAGGGGGCTAATAGACTTAGCTTGAACATTATTGTATTGAGTTTGTATTGGTTGTTTGAAGAGTAAAAAAAAATATCGACCGGTCTTAACGCAAGTCCGGCCCTAAATTGACAGAGTCGGTCGGGTTACGGCAAACGAAAATATTTTTTAAGGATGGCCTGAAGAGTGCAATGTCATCGTGTTACAATAGTGTGTATGTGTGAAGTGTCACCGTGTCTAACTGCAATAGTGTGTATGTGTGAAGTGTCACCGTGTGTAACTGCAATAGTGTGTATGTGTGAAGTGCCACTGTGTGTAACTGCAAAAGTGTGTATGTGTGAAGTGTTGATTGTGTGTTAGTGCATCTCACCTCCATGGTATGTGTCTTGCCAGAGGACGTCTGTCCGTACGCAAAAATGGTCCCGTTATACCCGTCCAGGACATCTAGTAACACAACACAGTTCACATGTTATACCCATCCAGATCATCTACTAACACAACGCCGTTCACATGTTATACCCATCCAGGTCATCTAGTAACACAACACAGTTCACATGTTATACCCATCCAGGTCATCTAGTAACACAATACAGTTCACATGTTATACCCATCCAGGTCATCACCAGGTGTGTGTGTGTAGGTGTGTGTGTGTGTGCGTGTGTGTGACTCACCTTTGACTATCTTCTGAGCACATGCATTATAAACTTGCTCCTGCGTGGTGTTGGACTGGAGTACTCGGTCAAACATGAAGGGCCTACCCTGCACACAAGAAGAGAGATGGAGAGAGAGAGAGAGGGAGGGAGAGAGAGAGAGAGAGAGAGAGAGAGAGAGAGAGAGAGAGAGAGAGATGGGAGGGAGAGGGGAAAGAGAGAGGATGGGGAGAGAGAGTAGAGGAGGAGAGAGTGATTGGGGAGGGAGAGACAAATAAAGAGAGAAAAGAGAGGGAAAGAAATAAGAGTAAATGAACAATTGGTGGTATGAATTCTTGGTAGAACATTTCAAGAGGATGCAGAGCTTTTGACTATTCACAGCACACGCCGCCCTTAACACATCCAGGTCACACACACCCTGTTCCCCCTCTAGGGGGAGACAAAGGCAGAGCACTGGCATGTCCTGTGGAAAGACCGGCATTCCTTACATGGGACACAATTCCCATTTCTATTCCTTACACTGGACACGATTCCCATTCCTATTCCTTACACTGGACACAATTCCCAGTCTTCCTGTCAGAGGTACTTTTTCTCAGATCACGGTCTCATGGAGACGTTTCTGTGTTCAGATGTGTGCTAACAGTGTTCAGATGTGTGTTAAGTGTTCAGATGTGTGTTTACAGTTAACAGTGTTTAAATGTATATTAACAGTGTTGAGATGTGTGCTAACAGTGTTTACAGGTGGATGTGTGTTAACAGTGTTTAAATGTGTGTTAACAGATAACAGCGTTTAGATGTGTGTTAGCAGTGTTCAGACGTGTGTTAACAGTGTTGAGATGTGTGTGTGCTAAAAGTGTTTAGATGTGTGGTAACAGTGTTCAGATGTGTGACATTTAAGAGATGTTAATAAATGGTTTTCGTCAAAATGAGTGTGTGTGCAATGTGTGTGTGTGTGTGTGTGTGTGTGTGTGTGTGTGTGTGTGTGTGTGTGTGTGTGTGTCGCTCCCATGAGGAGAGGTACACGCAGTCTGCTGACACACTGGTGATGTCACAGGGATCCAGCTCTACCCTGGCCTCACTTCCTGCTCTGCCCTGAGGCCACATCCGATTGGCTGGATGAAAGAGATCTGCTGTTTTATTGGCCGGAGCCTGGGTTGAGGTTACTCAGCTGACAATGAAACATAAAAACACATGACCAATAAACACACACAACCAGCACACACGTACACACACTCACAGGTGACATGATGACCAATAAAAACTGACACTCACTCACAACCAATACAACCCAAACCAGCAGGTTGGTGGCTAGTGATCATTTGGAGCCCCTAGCAGACACACAGACACAGACACAGACACAGACACAGACACAGACACAGACACAGACACAGACACAGACACAGACACACACACACCTCCACAGGCCACACCCTTCCAGTCATATCCTTTCTTACTCCCAATGTCGGCTACTTACATAGTTACTGTGGCTATGTAGGACAAGTTTGGTCAGGAAAGTGTGAATGAACGCTTGTTCAACATGGGGACATCAGTGCCATTTAGGCGAGTGCAGCAATGCACCCTGGATCATATCTGAGTGTCAAATAAGACCAGGGGGGTATTCCATCAACTCGCTAAACAAGGCGGCGCTCAACAGAAATAGCCTCGCTTGAACTAGCGTGGACGTTCGCTTGAGGCTAAAGCCGTTCCATTAACTCAAGTGAGCTGCATCTTGCCCTCGTTTATTCACACAAGGCTTAAATCAGCTTCATGTCTGCTCGTGCACAAGGTAGAAAACTAGACCAAAATCGAAGATTGACGAAAAGAGGATATATGTCGTAAAATTAAGGCAAACTAGAAGATTTCAGTTAGATTTACAAGCGCCATCTACAGGTTTTGGAACATTGGAAATGGGTGTCAATGGCCTCCTTGCCAAATTGACCTACAGAGCAAATTCAAGTTTGATTGTCTGGGATCTTCAGCTTCCATTCCAAACTCCATTAGCCCATGAGCATCGATGAGCATCAAAGAGCATCAAACACCATGCCAATCTCTAGGTATGGTGAAGGGTATGTGATGATGTGGGTACACCATGCCAATCTCTAGGTATGGTGAAGGGTATGTGATGATGTGGGTACACCATGCCAATCTCTAGGTATGGTGAAGGGTATGTGATTATGTGGGTACACCATGCCAATCTCTAGGTATGGTGAGGGGTATGTGATTATGTGGGTACACCATGCCAATCTCTAGCTATGGTGAAGGGTATGTGATTATGTGGGGCTATTCCAAGGCCAAGGAAACTTCATCAGGATGCATGGTATCCTGAATCCATGAAATAACTGGCCTAAAAATCTGCCTCCCTCTATGGGAATTTAACATAGGGGTTCCAATACTTTCGGCCCCTGTATTTAAGGTTTAAGGAAGAGTCACACGTCAGTCGTCATTATGTTAAGCCCGCCCACCGACTCTATACGCGATATGATTGGCCAGATAACGTGTGTGGCTGTGACTGCTCAGACCATTTAACTGCAGGTGCGTTGCCGCTTCTCGCAGCGGGCATCGTAAACTTAATTTACTGACTCGGGATGGGTGAGCAGGCAAATGAACACAGGCAGCTAATAGTAAACAAATTAAACTTTTTTGACGTTGACATAAAGACTAGTGTTGCACGGTGCACCGATACAACAAAAGTGTTCTTCTGAAGAAGCGGTGCGCGCAAGGCAGGTCTCCCCTAAAAGCTAGCCTGTGGCTGTGTGTCTTTCCCCCCCTCACACACACTCGTATACGCAGCAGTGCTATTAACAGCGAGACATTGCTGCTAGTTTAAGTGATGCTATTGTAACACACAATTATAGGCTAATATCAAGCTGATTTGCTCACTTGCATCTCTCAAATGTGTGTTGCTAACCAATCTAGGCTATTGGCATTTAGATAATTTAGGCTTACTATTGGGTTTAACGTCATTATTTTCTCTCACGTATTTCTTAAAGTGACAGGCACTTAATTACACCTACTGTACACAACCACAACTGTTAAAAAAAAAAAAATGTTCGAAATTATAAGAAAAATTTGCATTCATGTGTGAATGTAAATATATCATTTTAAGTGGAAATTCTATATCGGGATATATATCGTTATCGTGGTATGGAATTGCCTATATCGGGAAATAACTTTTTGTCCATATCGCACAGCACTACTACCAGCCACCCCACACTAAACACATTACATCGTCACTACCACCCCACACTAAACACATCATTATCATCACCTTAGTCCCCACCTGTAGTCCCCACCCCACACTAAACACACCTCACCTGTAGTCCCCACCCCACACTAAACACACCTCACCTTTAGTCCCAAAACACCAACTGACAAGATAATCATTCTCTTCATCCCTCTCCTCCATCCTCATCCTCTCTCCTCTCCTCATTCGCCATTCATTCCTCAGCATCCCCTGTTCACACCCTCTCTCCACTGCCTTATGTCTAGGCCTACTTCCCACTGCCTTATGTCTAGGCCTACTTCCCACTGCCTTATGTCTAGGCCTACTTCCCACTGCCTTGTGTCTAGGCCTACTTCCCACTGCCTTATGTCTAGGCCTACTTCCCACTGCCTTATGTCTAGGCCTACTTCCCACTGCCTTATGTCTAGGCCTACTTCCCACTGCCTTATGTCTAGGCCTACTTCCCACTACCTTATGTCTAGGCCTACTTCCCACTGTCTTATGTCTAGGCCTACTTCCCACTGCCTTATGTCTAGGCCTACTTCCCACTGCCTTATGTCTAGGCCTACTTCCATTCTCTATCCACCCTATCCTCCTCTTTCTCCTTCTATGCCCCCTCCCCCACACACCTCCCTCCCTCTCCTCTATAACCTCCTCCACACACACACCTCCCTCCCTCTCTCCTCCTCTATAACCCCCTCCCCCCCCCACACACACACACACATACACACATTGGAATGGGCAGAGGCCAAGCCACTGGTAGTGAGAGGAGTGTGATATCATTGTCCACACCCTTATCCCTTGTGGTATACACAATGCGTGCCTGTCTGTGTGTGTGTGTGTGTGTGTCTGTAGTCACATGTAGTCATGTCCTTTTGGTCAACTTGGCCATGTTAGAGTGAGATGAGAATCTGACTCTCTAGTCTCTCTACGAATGGACCACCTAAAGATAGCCATGTGTATGTGTGTGTGTGTGTGTGTGTGTGTGTGTGTGTGTGTGTGTGTTACTCCACCCTCCTCATCTCCAACTGAGAACAGAGTCAGACCCGGAGAGCAAAGACACGTCGATTCGATGTGACTTTGCTGATCTGCCTTTTCCCCGAATTGACTGACATTAGGTTTGAGTTTAAAAGTCATTGTTATCGTTATAATCTAACTTTTTTCTTACTGCATTTACACACCATTCGTACTGATGTTGACTCCCGATCATTCATAAAGCTGAACATATGACGTAAGCTGTCTTCCAAGCTAACAGTCCCAGCTTAAGCCAGAAAAACACCTGAACTTGCCTAACATTACGGTTATGTTAGTTAGCAGTGTCCTAGTTTGGCTGTTCTGTGCATGTTATTCATTGCAAAATAGTTATCTGGAAACGTTGGGATTATTTCCTGTGCATGTTAGATCAGAAACGTTTACAGACAGACATCAAAGCTCATGACGGGGAAACCAATAGCTAATTTTGCCAAGCTAGTGTTTACGTCACCCGGGTCTCCTAACTCTTATGCTAAGTTAGCTGGCTAACTATTTGGGAAAAATAACATTAGCAACTTGGTGCATGGCCTGTGGCTATTTCCCTAGCTACATTAAGGGCGTTCATCATCGCCGAAGTTACATTCAGATAGCAGTGAAAGCACTTGATATTCAGTTTTATTTAAAAGCAATGCTAATCGGCTATTTAGACCTGACGTGGCAAGATACATCGACAGTAACATTAGCTAGCTTAGTTAACGTACTTCCTCAGACTGCTATCAATAGCTAACGTTAGTTCGCTAGCTAACTGTCCAACAACAACTGACAGGTCTGACTAGCTACTCCAAACGGGCATTTGAAAGACTTCGAGTGCGTTTTCTGTGAGCCATGTGATGAGATATGTTTATGTAGGTCGCCAGTCGTTGACGTTAACAACTAACGTTAGTTAGCTTCTTATGATGTGGGGTCTAATGGCCCAGCAGCTGAGCGAACGGGGCACTGCCCCTGTCATCTCAACACCCCACCGCGAAGGCAGCCACACACACATACACACGCACTAACGTTACCTCGGCCGCACAGACAAGAATGCAATGTGACAAACTTACCCCAAGTACAACCGTCTCTTCGCCTGGGAACTTAGCGATATACTTATCGCCTCTTGCCACTTCAGATTTATTCAAAGGCCTGAAACGGCACATTACTTTAATTGTGCACTCTGCCGGGTCCGCCATCTTCCACGGCTATGGAATGGAAACTTGCAGTTCTCGACAAGAAGTAGAGTTAGGTCTGACAGGGGCAGTAGAGTGCGCCCTCCTTTCCCCAGCAGATAAAAATGATTCTCTTCGGTTCTTCCGAGCAGCTAGTCCGCTGTGTTCGGAAGATCACGGGAATGAACTTACTTCCTCTCCAATATGGCAGCCATGGTGCCGGGTGGCTGTCTGATCGGGCTGATCACAGCGCTCGTGTGGCTCTCGGCTAGTGTCGGTAGGTTCCGAATGCAGAATGACGTCACCTCCTTTGCCACCACTGCTACACAAAGGTGTTAAACAGACTGTTTTCTAAAGAGCTGTCACTGCAAATAATGTCAGAATATTGGTAACAAACTGTGACTGATAAGTATGCTTGGTATTTTGACCTAAGCCTCTGCTCTGCTACCTTTGACATGAGGCAAAACTGGGCTGGCCTTGCTCTGTAGCTAGGCTATGCAAGAAAGTGCAACTGAACCACTACTGTTTCTTTGGTGTTTGTGTCTGACAACATTCATCAGACACACTGGCTGAGTCCCTAGAGTCTAATAAGTCCTGAACCCTCAAAGACTTGAGTTGGAGAGGCTGAAGCCAGGATTCAGAATGCTATAGGCTAACAGGAATGGGAGGGCACCTGTGACCTATTGTGACAACCCTGACAACATTTAAAAAAAACATGTTTTTTATAGCAGTTGTTTGCTGATGTTTTTTCAAGGCCCCAGCCTCCCTTTGGGTAACCCATAGGCTGGGTGAACCCTGCCTGACCTGCCGACCAATGGACTTCATTTCACCCTGCAGCTCAGACTGGGGCTGTGTCCAGAAGTCAAGCGTGCACGCTGGGTAGTACCTTCTTCCCAGTAGCGTATTAGTTAGCTTGCTCCTCAGTGTGCGTCCCTACCTACATTTCGACAGCACTAACTAGTTGGCGTCACCTGATTTGGGGAGGGGGGTGTGTTGACAATTTGCATGACGTGTGGAGCTTGACCTGCGCTGCGCAATGGATTATGGGATACCTGAGGGAAAAAAAGATGCATCGATGCACGCTTGGAAATCACGCCAAACGAAGTACCCAACTAGTGAGAGCGCTTGACTTTCGGACAGTCTATTCTGACGTAACTTCCGGAAAATGCACACTGCCCAGCGTGCATACTGATGTTTCAGACACAGCCGGGAAATCTGCACATCTATCTCCCCTGCTTCCTGTCCACATCTTCTGGGTCCAATCACAAACGAGCTTATCCAAAAGACGCACGTTGGTCTGATTGGTTGAAGAACTATCCAAGCGTACAAGGTCATCTGAACTATGCCAATCACACCTCTTTTGCAGTAGAAATACAGTGCAGACTCCCCAGACTAATAATGTTCAATCTTAGACTAGAAAAGCACTCAGAGAACGCAGACCTCCGCCTGTATTGTTCTTCCTAGGTTGTCATACATTGAACCTAAACTACTCAGATCGCCACCACGTGGCCATACCATGCCATTACACCGCTAAGCGAAAAACTTAAAACGCGCCCGGAATCCCGACGGTGATACAGATCACTCCCAAAATGTAATCGTTTCTTCGTTGGCTTATTTCTGACCTTCCCTGAAAATTTAATCTAAATCCATTCATTACTTTTTGTTTGTTATCTTGCTAACAAACAGACAGACAGACAGACAAACAAACAGACAGACAGACAGACAGACAATCAAACCCTGATGAAAACATAACCTCCTTGACGGAGGTAATAAAAATTGAGCTTAGTATGGTGATAGCCAGTAATGACCCCTTGTTAATCTCACAACACTATATTGTTGGTAGATGGGTAACCCCTTGGTTCATGACACACACAGACACGCTCCGAGCTCTCTCTCTCTCACACACACACAGACTTCATAATTTTACAGTGGGACAGCTCCATAATATCGCATAATACCAGTAAACACACACTCAGCATCTACCAGTAAACACACACTCAGCATCTAATACCAGTAAACACACACACACACACACACACACACACACACACAGCATCTAATACCAAACACACACACTCAGCATCTAATACCAGTAAACACACACACAGACACACAGACACACACACACACACACACACACACACACACTCAGCATCTAATACCAGTAAACACACACACACACACACACACACACACACACACAGTATCTGGCAGCTCATGTGATGCACTGTAAAAAATGGCAAAATGGGTTCTTTATTAAAATAATTAAATAAAATGGACATGAAGAGTCTCTCAACACACACACACACAAACACACACACACACAAATGTTTCTTTTTATATGAATGCCACTTTAGGGCATGCCTTTGGCTCCAGGGTGGAGTCTCTTCCTGAGTCATGCTTCAGCATGTGTGTGTGTGTGTGTGTGTGTGTGTGTGTTGAGTGAGCTATTCTGTTATTTCTGGTGCCTGAGGTCAGTTCTCCATCATGTTTTCCCATCCCATGGCTACTGTTGTCAAGGGAAACAGGGGAGCAGTGCGATAAAATGAGTCTATAGTGCATGCAAGCTTACACAGCTCTAACACACACCCACCCACACACACACACACACACACACACACACACAGCCGATCACACTCTCTCCCTATATTTCTCTTTCTTACACACTTTCACACACAACAGATATGTTATCACATTTTCAAGCATCAGACGAAAATGGAACAAGTCGTCTTCTTCAAGTGCACATAATTGCACTTCAACTCTTAGTTCCATGGAGCTGTTCTTCTGCAGGATCTGCTGTTATGATCTTTAGATCCTGTTGGGGGTTCTCCTTTGTGTTGTTATGATCTTTAGATCCTGTTGGGGGTTCTCCTTTGTGTTGTTACGATCTTTAGATCCTGTTGGGGTTCCTCCTTTGTGTTACGATCTTTAGATCCTGTTGGGGGTTCTCCTTTGTGTTGTTATGATCTTTAGATCCTGTTGGGGGTTCTCCTTTGTGTTGTTACGATCTTTAGATCCTGTTGGGGGTTCTCCTTTGTGTTGTTACGATCTTTAGATCCTGTTGGGGTTTCTCCTTTGTGTTGTTACGATCTTTAGATCCTGTTGGGGTTTCTCCTTTGTGTTACGATCTTTAGATCCTGTTGGGGGTTCTCCTTTGTGTTGTTATGATCTTTAGATCCTGTTGGGGTTTCTCCTTTGTGTTGTTATGATCTTTAGATCCTGTTGGGGGTTCTCCTTTGTGTTGTTACAATCTTTAGATCCTGTTGGGGTTTCTCCTTTGTGTTACGATCTTTAGATCCTGTTGGGGTTTCTCCTTTGTGTTGTTACGATCTTTAGATCCTGTTGGGGTTTCTCCTTTGTGTTACGATCTTTAGATCCTGTTGGGGGTTCTCCTTTGTGTTACGATCTTTAGATCCTGTTGGGGTTTCTCCTTTGTGTTACGATCTTTAGATCCTGTTGGGGTTTCTCCTTTGTGTTACGATCTTTAGATCCTGTTGGGGTTTCTCCTTTGTGTTACGATCTTTAGATCCTGTTGGGGGTTCTCCTTTGTGTTGTTATGATCTTTAGATCCTGTTGGGGGTTCTCCTTTGTGTTGTTACGATCTTTAGATCCTGTTGGGGGTTCTCCTTTGTGTTGTTACGATCTTTAGATCCTGTTGGGGGTTCTCCTTTGTGTTTTTCGTCTGTCTTGTCATGTTGGTTTACTTTCTGTGTCTTGTACAATAGACCTCTTAAGCTCGCCTACAAAAAAGCTACCATCTTTGCCCAAAAGGAGATCCGGTATCTTGAGAAACTATTTGTAACATATACTTTTTATCCTATTTTTTTTTTTTTTATTTAGAATTATCTGTTGAACTCTCGCAGGGACGAAGAAATTGGCAATTGCTACACACTTTTTGTCCTCTGCCCTCTAGTGGATATCAGGTTGCCTGTGTCCACGTTTTATGAGCTGACCGGGCCCTCAGCCAGGCTGCACCTGAGGTGACCTGTAGGCCTATCAACACCTACAGCCAAGTCAGGGATCTGTCTGATAAGAGAGTAGATGTGCAACGATTGTCAAAGTTAGTGAGAAATAGATACTGTACATTCTAAAATGAATAAAAGATGTTATCACTGAGTAAACCCAGCCTGATTTGCCGGCGATTTCACCTGCAGGTCAGACTGGACACCTGCACATTTATTTCTCCTGCTTCCAGTCCACGTTTGCTAGAACCGATCACAAACTGGCTTATCCACCAGGTGCACCCGGAGAGTTTTGGTTACCTCTGCATTCGGCTAACATCACTGACAAGAGATGTCAACTTTACAGTCCAGTCAACTTTACTTATACTGTAGTAGTGCATTTCATACACAGAGGTCATTCAGTGTGCTTTACTTAACCACAAGCACACAGGGATACTGTAATAAAAGCAAATAAGGGCGATTGTCAAAGAAAAGTTTAAAAACTGAAGAATAATAAAGAAAAGAAAATATAAAACATGCAAGGTAATACGAAAGCATAAAAGAGCAATAGTTTAAACGTGTGACCTGAGTTATCAGGACCTTACCACAAACCACACTTGAGTTACACAGACGAGTTACAAAGTTACAAATGTTTGATTTGCATTGAGCTCAGTGAGAATTAAAACAGCTAATAGGCTATACTGAAATAAAACCATGCCAATCTCCAGGTATGGAGGCCGAGGGAACATAGTCCTGGATCCATGAAATAGCATTTAGAAAACAAAAAAATTCAAATCTCACTGCCTCTATGGGAATTTTAAGACATAGGGTTAACATAGACATTCATAATTATGACCCCTGTGTTTAGGAAAACATTCATTTGATACATTATTCATTCACAAAAGAAAACTGATGTCCTTAAATGTTGGAAATTTCCTCATTTTTTTTATTTAGGCATTAAGATCAATTTCCGAAAGATGTTATAATCCTCTTTATAGTCAACTTTAGCATGTGTTGCAATACTTATGGAGGGTACTGTATGCCATCCAGTACATGACACACAACTTGGTGGGCATGTACAGTAGGTTAAGTACATAAAGACTTGGCTCTGGCCACAGGTGGGTCAAATACATGAACACATCATGACATCATGGGCCTGGGCACAGGGGAGTCACTAAACATGTCAGGGTACCTCCAGGCAGACCAAAGACAAAGGGAAAAGTCACTAAACATGTCAGGGTTTTTGAATACATAAAGAAACCATGACAGTGGGCCCAGGTGAGTCACTTAACACGCCTGGACACAATTAATGACACAGTAATTACTACAAATGCCATCATAACTACTAAACACACCAGTGACATGTCATCTCTCTCCACCCCCTCTTCCTTTATCTCCTCTCTCTGCATCCCCTCTTTCTTCATCTCCTCTTTATCCGCTTCTGTCCAGTCGGATTGTCTCTCCGTGTAAGACTCTCCCTTCATCCGAATGGTGACCAGCTGGTTGCAGCTCAGGGTCCTGTCCTTGAGCTGAGTGCACGGCTCAGTGGCTTTACAGCAGCGCAACCTAGAGGCAGTGAGAGGTCATTACAGCAGCGCAACATAGAGGCAGTGAGAGGTTTTATTTTATTTAACCTTCATTTAACCGGGAAAAGTCCCATTGAGTTACAATAACTCTTCTCCCAGGAAGTCCTGGCCAAGATGGTCATTACAACACAACCTAGTGGCAGTGAGATGTCCGTACAACAGCACAATCTAGTGGCAGTGAGAGCTCATAACAGCAGCGCAAACCCAGAGGCAGTGAGAGGTCCGTACAACAGCGCAATCTAGAGGCAGTGAGAGGTCCAGAGCCGTGTATACTGTATGGAGAGTTTGGATAAAACGTTGGTGTTTTTTCACCATTAACAGGCCTATAAATTATACTTTTTCAGTATTCCGGAAATATTCCAGTGTATATTTAGCCTGGCTAGTGCCACCACTTCTCAATGAGACGTTCATTTTCAACCTAACGTTTGTTTTCTCGTATTTGAAAAAAATGCCCAGATTTGTTTATTGGGCGCCACCGGATGTCTATCAAATGTGTCTGTGCATAGCTCATCAACGTCTTGCTCCACCCCCCCTGTTCTGTGATTGGTCCCCTATCTGAGGCAAAAATTAGGGCGGTAGTTTCCAGACTGCCTTAGCAGCGTGAATGAAATGGCACGTAAGGCAGCATGGGAATACCCAGGCTAGTGTACATTTACCTTCTGGTGTACCAGTTGGGTGTCCCGAATACTGGACAGTCACAGCACCCCGTACAAATCCATTTTTGACACCTTATCATGAATTACCATAGTAATGTTATACACCTTATCATGAACTACCATAGTAATGTTATCTACCATATCATGAACTACCATAGTAATGCTATACCTTTCTACCATAGTAATGCTATACCTTGTCATGAACTACCATAGCAATGCTATACCTTATCATGATCTACCATAGTAATGCTATATACCTCTCTACCATAGTAATGCTATATACCTCTCTAAATTCATGCACTGCAAAACACTCAAGGTACACGCAACACAGAGTGTCACCTTTCATTTGACAGCAAATCATGCTTCTAGATGAAGGGGTTCTTGCTTCTAGAATCTAGATAAAGGGGTTCTTGCCTCTAGATCAGGGGTCACCAAACATTTTTGTCTGGGGGCCACATTATCGGTCCAGACTGTGATGGGGGGTCGGGTCCGGGTCAGCTCATTGTTTAGTAGAGTAGCAGGGCTAGCATGCAGTAAGAGTTGGGGGCTCAATCCCCGATTTCCACCATTGTGGCCTTGCCCTTTCGCTTCATTGATAGTGTAAATTGCTTTGGATGAAAGTGTCTGCTAAATGAATAAAGTGTAACCTGTATGACCTACTTGTAAATGTGTTGCAAGGCATAAAAAGTCCTCACAAAATATCATTAACTAACCACTTGTAACTCATGAGTTAATCAGGAATTATATAATGAGAATTAACATAAGAGTCATAATTTACAAATGATGAACAAAGCATTTACATACCCTTTAAAGACTTTAACATACCTACCCTTTAAAGACTTTAGCATACATACCCTTTAAAGACTTTAGTATACACACCCTTTAAAGACTTTAGCATACCCACCCTTGAAAGACTTTAGTATACATACCCTTTAAAGACTTTAGCATACCTACCCTTTAAAGACTTTAACATACATACCCTTTAAAGACTTTAGCATACCCACCCTTTAAAGACTTTAGCATACCTACCCTTTAAAGACTTTAGCATACATGCCCTTTAAAGACTTTAGCATACCCACCCTTTAAAGACTTTAGTATACATACCCTTTAAAGACTTTAGCATACCTACCCTTTAAAGACTTTAGCATACCTACCCTTTAAAGACTTTAGCATATATACCCTTTAAAGACTTTAGCATACCTACCCTTTAAAGACTTTAGTATACCCACCCTTTAAAGACTTTAGTATACACACCCTTTAAAGACTTTAGCATACATACCCTTTAAAGACTTTAGTATACATACCCTTTAAGTCTGATGATGCGGTCTGGGCACCTGTTTGCCTCCTGCAGGCAGCGGATTCCCTCCTTCAGCAGCAGACTCTCCTCTAATTCCTCACTCGCATCACAGATGACGGCATTAAACCTACCACAACAGCCAGTCAGTGAGTCCATACCACACAGGCAATCAGTGAGTCCCTACCACAACAGCCAATCAGTGAGTCCATACCACACAGGCAATCAGTGAGTCCCTACCACAACAGCCAATCAGTGAGTCCATACCACAACAGCCAATCAGTGAGTCCATACCACACAGGCAATCAGTGAGTCCCTACCACAACAGCCAGTCAGTGAGTCCATACCACAACAGCCAGTCAGTGAGTCACTCAGAGGACAGGCTTCTCTAGCTTGCTTTCATTGTGTGTGAGTATGTGTGTGAGAGAGAGAGACTGTGTTGTATAATGTTAGAATGTTTGTGTGTATTGATTTTTAACCGCACTCTAACATACACATTTGAAGATCAACAATATCTACTCTAAATTCCAATTACAGCTGATGTGCTCTAGTAGCTCTTTGGTTCTGTTGTCCTGTTGCTATTTCCTCAATCAAGAACCTTTTACATGACATGGCAATGCTGCTGACTGGAATTTACTGTTTACCATGATAAGAATGAAAAAACTGATGGGTCTTATGAATAAGCAGGACACTTGTGTGGAATTGTGTGATTTTGCTGCCATTGTTTTTTAATACTTAATAGTTCCTGATAAAAGAGTAACTATTAAGTATTTTTATAATAAAGGGCTAAAACCTTAATCATCCATAAAGGATAGCTACTATTATATGATTAAACTGCAATGCTAACTTTTAAAGTGGCTTCATCCAATATGTACATGTCAGGTTTGGACGTTTGTGCAAATTAACACCTATTTCAGTAGATTAAGCCTCATTTGCATATTTAAACATTACATTTCAGAAAACTTGTAATACAAAAAAGTCTTGTCTTGGTGTAAGTGAATAACTGAGAAAGTTTTGTGGTGATGCATAAAAGTTTAAAATGTTATCCTATCTACCAGTATAGCATTATGGCGTTTTTAATGCAATAGTACACCATTTTCAAGACCAAAAATTACTGCTTTAATGACTTCTGAAAATTGTCAAACAAAGATTTCCTGATTCCTCAGGTTGTAAGGATTCCGAAAACATATAGTTTTCATAATCCCAAAAAAATGAAATTACACAAGGAAACTGACTATCTTCTCATTCTGTCTTTCAGGTGGGACTACAAAACCACAAAACCATACAACCATACAAAGACACACACACACACACACACACACACACACACACACACACACACACACACACACACACACACACACACACACACACACACACACACACACACACACACACACACACACACACACACACACACACACACACACACACACACACACACACACACAGAGAGAAGAGACAGACACAGAGCCGTAGTTAGGTCATGAATGCCCAGGTTTATTCATCAGAGAGGACCCCTTCTCCTCCACTTCTCCCCTCTTCTCATTCTGTCTTTCAGGTGGGACTACAAAACCATACACACACACACACACACACACAAACACACACACACACACACACACACACACACACACACAAACACACACACATACACACACAAACACACACACATACACACACATACACACAGATGAGCTTTCAGATGGGACTACAAAACCATACAAACACACAAACACACACACACACACACACACACACATACATACAGACATAGATGAGCTTTCAGGCTCTTCACAGAAGAGAACAGCTTGCCCTCTCCCCGCTCCCCTCAAGGAAAGGTCAGAGTTCATGCAGAGAAGGATCATGGGAATCCTGCTTTGTTGGCCAGGAAGTGAGGCGATGGCGAGGAGCTGAGTAGCAGGAAGTGAGGCGATGGTAGTAGGAAGTGAGGCGATGGTAGCAGGAAGTGAGGCGATGGTGAGGAGCTGGGTAGCAGGAAGTGAGGCGATGGTAGCAGGAAGTGAGGCGATGGTAGCAGGAAGTGAGGCGATGGTGAGGAGCTGAGTAGCAGGAAGTGAGGCGATGGTAGCTGGAAGTGAGGCGATGGTAGCAGGAAGTGAGGCGATGGTAGCAGGAAGTGAGGCGATGGTGAGGAGCTGAGTTAGCAGGAAGAGCATGGCTGCTGCAGTCCTCCCTTCAGCATTTCTGAACTCAAATGATCAGCCAATGGGAGCTTATGAGAGTCAAATCGATGTGTGTGTGTGTGTGTGTGTGTGTGTGTGTGTGTGTGTGTGTGTGTGTGTGTGTGTGTGTGTGTGTGTGTGGAGAGGGGCGGGGGTGTATAGGGAGAGCAGGTGAGAATCAGGAGAGAAGGATGTAGAGAGGGATAGAGAGAGGAAGAGAGAAATAGAGCGACAGAGAGGGAGAGATGAATATTTACGGTTTGGCTCAGTAAATCTTCCACACACACCCCCACACACACACACACAGACAGAGAGGAAAAGGCTTCTGTAAACACGACACAATAAATATAACACACAGCAGGCTCTGCAGTAACACACACACACTCATACAAGAGCACCCACATACACACTCTGCAGTAACGCACACACACTCATACAAGAGCACCCACATACACACTCTTACACATGAATACTCTCCCTGATCCCCAAGTGCAAAATATCACAAATAAACTAACAGACAAGTGTGTTCAAGTAATGTTATGTACACACAGGTGCAGGATGGGCCTCGCACAACACTCATACACACACACACACACACACACACACACACACACAGACGATAAAAAAACAAGAGCATGACACACGAGCATTGCAGTCAAGTCCCGATAATCGCCATGGAAATATGGCGTTGCTACGATGCATAGCACCAGGAGGGGTTACCCTGGCCCAGAGGAAGCCAGAGAGAGTGTGTGTGTGTGTGTGTGTGTGTGTGTGTGTGTGTGTGTGTGTGTGTGTGTGTGTGTGTGTGTGTGTGTGTGTGAGAGAGAGAGAGAGAGAGAGAGAGAGAGAGAGTGAGAGTGTGTGTGTGTGTGTGTGTGAGAGAGAGAGAGAGAATGAGTGAGAGTGCATGTGTGTGTGTGTGTGTGTGTGTGAGAGTATCCGAGTCTCTTCAGGAGGCCTACGTGACTTCCATGGCCACTGTACTGTCTGTGAGGCTGTTGAGTGCTGGTTTGTCTTGATCGTGGTTTTCCCTGAAACACACACAGGACAAACAGGAAATGGTTAAAACACACACAGGACAAACAGGAAATGGTTAAAAACACACACAGGACAAACAGGAAATGGTTAACAACACACACAGGACAAACAGGAAATGGTTAAAAACACACACAGGACAAACAGGAAATGGTTAAAACACACACAGGACAAACAGGAAATGGTTAAAACACACACAGGACAAACAGGAAATGGTTAAAACACACACAGGACAAACAGGTAAATGGTTAAAACACACACAGGACGAACAGGTAAATGGTTAAAACACACTCCATTCAGATATTTCACAAGAAACGGAATCAAGGACCATCAATGTCCATCAGGTGGTAAGAATATTTCTGCAAACATGCCTTTCGTCACAAACGCCTGACAACCCAACAAACACACATCCAACAACCCACACACGCACACATCTGACAAATGAACACAGACACACGTGAAAAACCAACAAACACACACACACACACAACAAACCAACACATCTGAAAAATCAACACACACATACATGTGACAAACCAACACACATGCACATGTGACAAATCAACACACACATCTGACAAATCAACACACACACACAAAAGCATATTTGAGCCCTCAGGTTACATTCTTTCCTGGTCACCTCCTCCCCTCCATCTTCTCTTTCCCTCCACTCCATCTTCTCTCTCCCTTCATCCCTTCATCTTCTCCATCCCTCCATCTTCTCTCTCCCTTCATCTTCTCTTTCCCTTCCCTCCATCTTCTCTTTCCCTCCACTCCATCTTCTCTATCACTTCATCTTCTCTTTCCCTTCCCTCCATCTTCTCTATCCCTTCACTCCATCTTCTCTTTCCCTTCCCTCCATCTTCTCTATCACTCCATCTTCTCTTTCCCTTCCCTCCATCTTCTCTATCACTTCATCTTCTCTTTCCCTTCCCTCCATCTTCTCTTTCCCTCCACTCCATCTTCTCTTTCCCTTCATCCCTCCATCTTCTCCATCCCTCCATCTTCTCTCTCCCTTCATCTTCTCTTTCCCTTCCCTCCATCTTCTCTCTCCCTTCATCTTCTCTTTCCCTTCCCTCCATCTTCTCTATCACTTCATCTTCTCTATCCCTTCCCTCCATTTTCTCTATCCCTTCATCCCTGCATCTTCTCTATCCCTTCATCCCTCCATCTCTTCGTTCTCCACTCACCTGGGGTCGAGCTCCATGGCAGCCGTTGTCGTGGCGACGCGGGGCATCTGTCGGCTGGCGGCCAGTTTGAGTGCGGAGGCGGGCACGGCGAGGGGGCGTGTCAGGTGACCGGTGAGTGCCACGCCCACAAGCGCCTGGGCCGGGGAGGGGCTTCCAGCGTTGCCATGGAGATGTGGCGTGCCGTTGTTAGTGTGCGTTGGCGGGGTGGGAGCCAGTGCCGAAGGGGTGGTGGTGGTGGGGTGATGCAAGCCCTTATGCACACCTGGAGACACACACACACACACACACACACACACACACACACACACACACACACACACACACACACACACACACACACACACACACACACACACACACACACACACACAGTCCCATTAGAGCTATAGCACAGGTGGGACAGACTCAGTGATCGGCTCGGTCTCAGTGAAGTAAGTCCCATGAAATCAAAACTGTAGCGTCAGTGTGACGAGTTCGAGTGGTCAGACTTCAGTCCACATCTCTGGTGACTAGTGACCCACTTTGTTCACTTACAGCAGGCCAACACACGGGGGGCATGAGAAACACACACACACACACACTCCCATTAGAGAGAGACACACACACACACAGGCCCATTACAGCCACACACAGTCCTATTACAGCCACACACACACACACACGTCTTACCTGAGGGGGCTACGAGGCCGTTCGGGGCGGCTCCGGCTGCGTCCTCTCTGCTCTTGAGCGCCCCCAGCTGTTCGGTGGAGAGCAGTGCGGAGGCGGCGAACTGGGCGCTGGCGGAGTCCAGCGTGCGGGGGGAGGGGGCGCCGGGGGGGGCAGGGGGCATCAACGCCTGCTGTGCCAGTAGAGACCGCTGCAGCAGCGCCAACTGCTCCTGATGCTGCTGGAACTGCTCCTCCGTGATCACTAGAGAGAGAGAGAGGAGAGAGAGAGAGAGAGAGAGAGAGAGAGAGAGAGAGAGAGAGAGAGAGAGAGAGAGAGAGAGAGAGAGAGAGAGAGAGAGAGAGAGAGAGAGAGAGAGAGAGGGAGGGAGGGAGAGAGGAGAGAGAGGGGAGAGAGAGAGAGAGAGAGAGAGAGGGAGAGAGAGAGGGGGAGGGAGGGAGAGAGAGAGGGG
Organism: Sardina pilchardus; assembly: GCF_963854185.1. Lineage (NCBI taxonomy): Eukaryota > Metazoa > Chordata > Actinopteri > Clupeiformes > Clupeidae > Sardina > Sardina pilchardus. The sequence continues at coordinate 44,644,039 of NC_084995.1, read as the reverse complement.
AGAGAGAGAGATGTAAACAACAAGCATGTTAATTTCGTCTCCAGTTGAATACGGCAGAGACCTTAACCCTTTTTTTTTTATCTTGTTTTGTTTTTCAGGTGAACTTAAAAAAGGTACAAGATGCCAGAATTTCACTTTAATATAACCTTTACGAAGCCATCCTGATGGTAAACACACTTGCAAAAGGCAAATTGTTCACCTAGCATTGCCATAGCCCTAGAATGTCGCCGCCACACGATCAAAAGTTCCAAAAAACCTGCGCTGAATGGCTGAATCGCAGGAGGGTGGGATCAATTAACTCATTGACTACCGTAATTTCCCGACTATTAGCCGTGGCTTATACATTGATTTTGCAAAATTTCTTCTGCTATGAGGTTAATACAGGGGGCCAGTTAATGTGGTGTTCATATGGTTTTGTTTCTTTTGACTTGCATAAAACACTGTCCTGCGGCTTATACACAATGCGGCTTATATGCGGGAAATTACTGTACTGACCAAGAGATTGGCTGTTAATAGTTCTAAAACTCCCATAACGCAAAAGTAGCCTGGAAAAAGCACCGCCATGTTTTCCTATGGAGATCTATGGGAGTGTCGCCACTCCACTTGATCTACCGCTCTGGCCATAGCTATACAATAAAGCTATACAATAAAGCTAAATCAATAAAGCTAGATCAATAAAGCTACAATAAAGCTAGATCAATAAGCTAGATCAATAACGGATCTATCTATCAAAAAAAAAAAAAAACCTTGAATTTTCCCTAGGGGATCAATAAAGTATCTATCCAACTTTCTGTCTATCTATGCAGCATAGACGTAGCGTTCACCTAGCTAGCACAGCTACACAGCATAGACATCGGCGCTCTGACAAATCTCGCAAGAATCGTGAAACATTGTCATAGATTTAACCTATTGTTAATCAACAAAAGCATTTTCATTGTGTACAGGGGGAATAAGTCACAAGAAGTTTGATATTTATAACGGCAGAGTAAAATATAAATATAGGGAACTAAAAACACCTAATCCTGCATAGTGTACCTTTGAAAGTTAAAGAGGAACTATGCAGGATTGGCGATTTCATCTCTGGTTTCGGTTTCGTTGTTTGTTTTCGCTCGTTTTATGCTTGCATTTTCTCTGCAGAGCTTCCCCGACAGCTTTAGCGTGTATATTTATACATGTATAGGCTATATTTAAATATATAAATTGCAAGCGTGGTTCTTCGTCTCAGACTTCCAGATGTAAACAAAGAGCGATCGTCTCCTGCAGAAAGTTGCATAGGGTCCCTTTAATGAAATCCAAAGATTTTTTTTTTTGTAAAAAGGGGGAAAACTAATGGCCTTCCCAAACCCTTCCAATAACGCCGCTCATCTCAATGGTACTCTGCTAAACACACGCACCTCAATATTCACCACAATGAGTGCAATTATTGTTCACTACCACAGGGTGGCAGTAATGCCCCTACAAAATGATTGCTGACCACCATCAGCCACCGCCAGAGCAGTGCGTCCCAACCATCAGCTCCTCAGTGTGCCCCCTTGCTACTGGCTAAGGGAATTTAACTACTCATACTAGTCTTTCACTATTGCTACTGGCTAAGGGAATTTAAGTGCTCATACTAGTCTTTCACTATTGCTACTGGCTAAGGGAATTTAAGTGCTCATACTAGTCTTTCACTATTGCTACTGGCTAAGGGAATTTAAGTGCTCATACTAGTCTTTCACTATTGCTACTGGCTAAGGGAATGTAAGTGCTCATACTAGTCTTTCACTATTGCTACTGGCTAAGGGAATTTAAGTGCTCATACTAGTCTTTCACTATTGCTACTGGCTAAGGGAATTTAAGTGCTCATACTAGTCTTTCACTATTGCTACTGGCTAAGGGAATTTAAGTGCTCATACAGTCTTTCACTACTTTAGTCATTTCACTTTCATTTGACTCATCTGGCGGCCATTTTGGTTTGACTTTACCTGCAGACCTGTGTCCTTTACCTGCAGACCTGTGTCCTGTGCAGTGGGGTGGGGCGCTACCTGTGGGGTGCTACCTGTGTCCTGTGCAGTGGGGTGGGGCGCTACCTGTGGGGTGCTACCTGTGCAGTGGGGTGCTACCTGTGGGGTGGGGCGCTACCTGTGCAGTGGGATGCTACCTGTGGGGTGCTGTGGGATGCTACCTGTGGGATGCTACCTGTGGGGTGCTACCTGTGCTACCTGTGGGGTGCTACCTGTGGGGTGCTGTGGGATGCTACCTGTGGGGTGCTACATGTGGGGTGCTACCTGTGGGGTGCTACCTGTGCAGTGGGGTGCTACCTGTGGGGTGGGGTGCTACCTGTGGGGCGCTACCTGTGGGGTGCTAGCTGTGGGGCGCTACCTGTGGGGTGCTAGCTGTGGGGCGCTACCTGTGCAGTGGGGTGCTAGCTGTGGGGCGCTACCTGTGCAGTGGGGTGGGGTGCTACCTGTGGGGTGCTAGCTGTGGGGTGCTAGCTGTGGGGTGCTAGCTGTGACTATTAAACAGCATTTCTGCTTCTGGTCTCCGTCGCAGCGTATTATCAGCTTTTCTTTTCCTCCTCTCCTACATCTCTTCATCAGTTCTCTTCTCTTCCTCCTCTCCTGCATCTTTTCATCAGTTCTCTTCTCTCCCTCCTCTCCTACATCTCTTCATCAGTTCTCTTCTCTCCCTCCTCTCCTGCATCTCTTCATCAGTTCTCTTCTCTTCCTCCTCTCCTACATCTTTTCATCAGCTATCTTCTTTTCCTCCTCTCCTACATCTCTTCATCATTTCTCTTCTCTTCCTCCTCTCCAACATCTTCTCATCAGTTCTCTTCTCTTCCTCCTCTCCTACATCTTTTCATCAGCTATCTTCTTTTCCTCCTCTCCTACATCTCTTCATCAGTTCTCTTCTCTTCCTTCTCTCCTGCATCTTTTCACCAGCTAACTATTTTGGTCCTCTGCTTCAGCTGCTAAAGTGTGCTAGCGTTGGTCCGTGTTTGCCTAATGTGTTTGTAATGTAATGGTAGCATTGGTCCGTGTTCGCCATGTTATCCTTGAGCACTAGTCGAAGCTAGTAGACAAGCTGTAACGTGCTGACTTCAAAAAACAGGCGTTTCGTAAATAAATGTTAGATTAGCCATCTTTCTTTGGTCGCCTTATATGCATTTGAAAATCCTACTTCTTAACAGAAAGTGGCAGGATTGAAATTGAAAATCAAATAATTTCACAGTCCTAGTGCCTAGTTAAGTTTATCAGACAGTTAACGTTACAACTCCCTTTAGTGTCCAGACAATGTAAGCACACACGACTATGTGCTCATCGGACCAAAGTCTTTCTTCATTGGACAACTACGGCCGCGCTTGATGACAGTGAGACGGCTATTCTTAACTGTTTTGCGATCAACAGATACAAATTGTAGACACACACACACACACACACACACACACACACACACCTGGTGCAGGACGGGGCGCGCTGGATCGGGAGCCTCCCCCTGCTTGAGCCCCCAGGCCATTGGCCAATCGACCGAGGGTGAAGGGCGGTTGCCGTGGAGCTGTGGGTGGGGGGCGTGGTCTGAAGTGCCTCTGGCGACAGGACTGGATATCCTGCAGCAGCTGTCGAAGAGAGGCGGTGGGAGATCGCGTGTGTGTGTGGGCGTGCGAGTGTGTGTGTGCGCATAGAGTCTCTGTGGGTGCGCCTGCTGGGGCCTGAGAGCGAGGGTCTGCTTGTAAGATCCCCTGTGTGTGTGTGTCTGTCTGCATGTGTGTGTGTGGGGTGGTATGTGTCGGTGTGTGTGTGGCCGTGTGTGTGTGCGGTTCCAGCCCCTGCAGCACAGCGTCCCACTCTGAGCATGCTCGATCCAGCAGAACCCTGAGAAGGCATCGGAACGCTCGTCAGTCATCTGCAGCGCTTTAAGATTTACACAGAATTTTATTACAGCTATAAAATAATAATCATCATCATCATCATCCACCACCACCATTATCTTCAGCTCTTTAAGATTTACATAGAATTTTATTATAGCTATAAAATCATCATCATCATCATCATCCACCACCACTATCATCGTCATCATCATCTTCAGCTCTTTAAGATTTACAGAGAATTTTATTATAGCTATAAAATCATCATCATCATCATCAGCTCTTTAAGATTCACATACATATAGAATTGTATTACAAATATAAAATGTGACCCTACACAGTGAAACCAGTCGCTTTGGTAAAATCTACAAAATTAAGTTATTGAACGGCCATAGGCCAACGATATGTATATCGAGGGTATTTGGAAAAGGTATCGCTAAGATAACCGCATCCAAAGTTGACATGGTTCTCCCGTCATGATATGCCAGAAGAGGAGAAATCAACTTTTTAAGCGGCATGGACAAACGGGAATGACTGCTAATGTGTTGAATCTTCACCGGGTTTAACAGTCAAAACGTATGTTTTTCGTGAAATGAGTTCACGATATGAAACTGTAGACTGTATACTGTCGAATTATGCGAAAACGTGAAATTCAACATTTTAACCCAGAAGTTTTAGATTATTGAGGATTTTCTCAAAACAGTATCGTGCGACGAGCGACTGATTTTGCTGTGCAGGGTCACAAATCATCCACATCCTCAGTGCCACTCACCGGCCGCCTCGACCCACGCGTCGCCGTGCCAACCCCAAGCATCGCCGTGGTGATGTGAGTGTGGTGAGGGAGTAACGGTAGCGCGGCTGGCCCCGCCCCCCTTCACTAGCACCTGCCCACGGCCACCCGGCCAATCGCGGGAGAGCCTGAGAGAGAGGCGGGGTTATTCTTCATCATCGTCATCATCATCATCACAATCACAATATTTCAGCGTAACAGTTACTATTGCTGCTGTTGAGGACTCATGTTAGTCCACTACCATCGTTATAGAGAACAGCGTGATAATTCACTACCATGTTAAATACCGTAATTTCCTGACTATTAGCCGCGGTTTATACATTGATTTTGCTAAATTTCTTCCGTTATGAGGTTAATACAGGGTGGCAGTTAATATGGTGTTAAAATGGTTTTGTTTCTTTTAACTAGCATAAAACACTGTCCTGCGGCTTATACACAATGCAGCTTATATGCGGGAAATTACTGTAGAGAGGACTCCATCATCTTTATAGAGAAAAGCATGATAATCCACTACCATCGTTATAGAGAGAGGACTCATGATGATCCACTACCATCGTTATAGAGAGAGGACTCATGATAATCCACTACCATCGTTATATAGAGAGTACAGCATACAAGAGTGTGTGTTGCTCACAGCATGTATACAAGAGTATGTGTGTCTGTGCACGTGTGTGTGTTGCTCACATTGTGATACTGGCAGCCCGCTCGCCGTCGGAATGCAAACACACCATCAGGATCATTCTCCTCTTCTGCCTCTGACGAGCCTGAGAATATCTGCAGAGAGAGAGAGAGAGAGAGAGAGAGAGAGAGAGAGAGAGAGAGAGAGAGAGAGAGAGAGAGAGAGAGAGAGAGAGAGAGAGAGAGAGAGAGAGAGAGAGAGAGAGAGAGAGAGAGAGAGAGAGAGAGACAGGTCAGTATGGGATATCATAGTCGCGTGTGAGTGTTTACCTGAGAGTAGGGGCTCGTCGTCTGAGCTGGGGAATTCGTACTGGTTTAGGGGTGTCTATGTGTGTGTGCACACGTGCATTTACCTGAGAGTAGGGTTCGTCATCTGAGCTGGGGAACTCGTACTGGTTTGAGGGTGTGTGTGTGTGTGTGTGTGTGTGTGTGTGTGTGTGTGTGTGTGTGTGTGTGTGTGTGTGTGTGTGTGTGTGTGTGTACCTGAGAGTAGGGCTCGTCGTCTGAGCTGGGGAAGTCGTACTGGTTCAAGTCCTTTGCGTTGAAGAGGGCGGGGCCTGAGTGCTGGTGGGCGGGACCTGGTAGAACCTTCTGCTTCTTCTTCTCGTACTTCCGCTTCTGACGGACAACCTCCACCTTCTCCTGATAGGGCAGAGAGAGAGGGGAGGGGCTACAATCACTACAACCTTCTCCTGATAGGGCAGAGAGAGAGGGGAGGAGCTACAATCACTACAACCTTCTCCTGATAGGGCAGAGAGAGAGGGGAGGAGCTACAATCACTACAGCCTTCTCCTGATAGGGCAGAGAGAGAGGGGGGGCTACAATCACTACAACCTCCTCCTTCTCCTGACAATTCTTCCACTTTTTGGGGGGGAAGAGTGTGTGTGTATACCTTGCTCCTGTAGTCTCTGTGCTAAGTGGTGTTGGTGAGTAGGAGCAGGGTATGGGTGTGTGTGTGTGTGTGTGTGTGTGTGTGTGTGTGTGTGTGTGTGTGTGTGTGTGTGTGTGTGTGTGTGTGTGCCTTGCTCCTGTAGTCTCGTGTGTGTGGTGTTGGTGAGGGGGAGCAGGGGGAGTGTGTGTGTGTAGGTGTACCTTGCTCCTGTATTCTCTTGTGTGTGTGGTGTTGGTGAGTGGGAGAAGGGGGAGTGTGTGTGTGTGTGTGCGCGTGTGTGTGTGTGTGTACCTTGCTCCTCTAGTCTCGTGCGTGTGTGGTGTTGGTGAGGGGGAACAGGGTGTGTGTGTGTGTGTGTGTGTGTGTGTGTGTAGGTGTACCTTGCTCTTGTAGTCTCTTGTGTGTGTGGTGTTGGTGAGGGGGAGCAGGGTGTGTGTGTGTGTGTACCTTGCTCTTGTAGTCTCTTGTGTGTGTGGTGTTGGTGAGGGGGAGAGGGGGGGGGGGGGGTGTGTGAGTGTGTGTGTGTGTGTGTGTGTGTGTGTGTACCTTGGTCCTGTAGTCTCGTGTGTGTGTGGTGTTGGTGAGGGGGAGCAGGGAGAGTGTGTGTGTGTGTGTGTACCTTGGTCCTGTAGTCTCGTGTGTATGTGGTGTTGGTGAGGGGGAGCAGGGAGAGTGTGTGTGTGTGTGTGTACCTTGGTCCTGTAGTCTCGTGTGTGTGTGGTGTTGGTGAGGGGGAGCAGGGGGAGTGTGTGTGTGTGTGTGTACCTTGGTCCTGTAGTCTCGTGTGTGTGTGGTGTTGGTGAGGGGGAGCAGGGGGAGTGTGTAGACCGGCTTCATCTGGGCTCTCTGGGCTTCCGCTTCAGCCATGATGTCTCCACCGAAATCAGGCATCCCACTCCTACACACACACACACACACACACACACACACACACACACACACACACACACACACACACACACACACACACACAAGGTTTAGTCCGCCAAATATGTTGACAGTGACAAGAAATTTGGTCTTACACTCTAGTAATGTAAATACACAATGAAAATACCTAAACAAGACACACACACACATCAAGACCAATAATGGACATATGTGACCCTGCAAATCAAAACCAGTCGCTTTGCGCTAGATGCTATATTGAGAAAATCCAAATTTTCGAGCTACAGTAATTTCCCGCATATAAGCCGCATTGTGTATAAGCCGCAGGACAGTGTTTTATGCAAGTTAAAATAAACAAAACCATATTAACACCA
>NC_084995.1:44609076-44631576 GCF_963854185.1 Sardina pilchardus | reverse complement strand
AGTGCCCTTGAGCAACGCACCTAACCCCTCACTGCTCCCCGAGCGCCGCTGGTTGGGCAGGCAGCTCACTGCTCTGGGTTGTGTGATTCACCTCACTGTGTGTTCACTGTGTGCTGTGTGTTCACTAATTCGGTTAAATTGGGTTAAATGCAGAGAACTGAATTTCCCTCACGGGATCAAAAAAGTATACATTATTATTATTATTATTATGCAAAACTTATGTCTCTTTTTGGGAGGCTGGTCCTGCAGAAAGCTATCGAGCTACCGCAGGATCACAAGTGCAGTCTTTAACACACGCTCTCAGTGTGTGCACTGGCAGAAATAAAAACACATCGTTTGATTTGATATGAGGTCAACTCATAGTTTGTCTTACTCTCCATCTCTCATGCAGTTTGTTCTCTCTCTCTCTCTCTCTCTCTCTCTCTCGGTACGGGGTGAGGGGTAAGGGCTTGAGCTATGGGGTGAGGGCTGAGGGGTAGGGGCTTGAGCTATGGGCTGAGGGGTGAGGGGTAGGGGCTTGAGCTATGGGCTGAGGGGTAGGGGCTTGAGCTATGGGCTGAGGGGTAGGGGCTTGAGCTATGGGCTGAGGGGTAGGGGCTTGAGCTATGGGCTGAGGGGTAGGGGCTTGAGCTATGGGCTGAGGGGTAGGGGCTTGAGCTATGGGCTGAGGGGTTACGGGGTGAGGGGTAGGGGCTTGAGCTATGGGGTGAGGGGTGAGGGGTGAGGGGTAGGGGCTTGAGCTATGGGGTGAGGGGTGAGGGGTAGGGGCTTGAGCTACGTCCACTGTACAGCACTACGCTACTGCACAGCACTACGCTACTTTACATTGGGCTGCACAGCACTACGCTAATGTACAGCACAGCACTACTGCACAGCACTACGCTACTGTACAGCACTACTACTGTGCATTGGGTTGTACAGCAAAAACCGTACCGGAAAACTAGCCTACCGCTCCATATACTTCAGCCAATGGGATAAATACAATGTGATTGTCTGAGAAAGTAGGGTGAGTGAGAGTGTGCTATTTAATTGATAATAACAGACAACTTATCAAAGGTCAAAGGGGGATGATTGTAGAGATGTTAGAGTGATATATGGGCAATAAGACATCTGTCTGAAGACAGTTTGCACAGGCGTGGGAGATGGACAGAGAAATGATCAGAAATGATGACTGGCTGAGACAGACAGCTGTGATTGATAGAGCTGGGCACAGAACATACAGAACACAGGCAGCCCGTGCCTGGAGTCAGGCAGGACCTGCAAGCACACTGGCCAAGTGGACAGTCACACAGGCAGACCCTGATGGGATCATGATCCTATGGACGGAAGAAAGCCGCCAGGGATTCTACAATGACCCAAGAGGCAAATCCATGCCCACTGAGCATATAACTTAGTCTGAAGAGGTAAATGTAAGAAATGTATACTACAGGAATGTACGAATCAACAAAGATGTGTGTGTGAAATGTACAGGTATCTCCCGGCACAGCCAAAGTTACCTCACATCCTAACATCAACATAACCTATTTTGTAGCATAGCAAGGCATGGCAATAGATAGCTGGTGCTTTTTTGGATCACGTTTGGTTCAATTAGGATTGTGTTAATAACATGTTTGCATAGGGTTCCAAAACACAGATTCTCTGTTGTATGAAATGCAACACTTAATATGAGAACTGAATGATAGATCAACAGACCCAGGTAGGCACCGCAACATGGCTAATTATGTAGCTAATGGCTAAGCGGTGAGCAAGCGTGAAAGCATAGCACTAACTTTAAATGCTCAGTTGTGGATAAGAGGTTGAACGTGTAAACAATATCTGGTGAAAACACGCAATCGCTTCATCCACTTATTTTGCTTGACTGATGCAGTTGTGTGCCTAATAATAATTAGCATGACCATGGGATCTGGTACCGTTATGCCAAGGTAACGTAAGATGTTAACGTTACATACAGCTATGCTGACGGGCAGCCTACTAGCATCAAGATAGCAGCAATGAGAGTAACTAGCAATCAACTCTGTTCTGAACCAAAAGAGAATAGTGGACAAATCGTTTAATGTTGAGTGATGTTGTAAACCTCTACAATTAGCCGCCATTGTACCGGTACATCTGTCATCTTCCGACCAAGTTGTTGTGACAGCGAGGCTCTCTAGTGCCCTCTGGCATAAATTCTTCCAAACTGCACCACCAAGCAAGGGAAAGAACAAAATGGTGGAATCAGCTTTGATCACGTGATCCTTTTGTACTTCTCAAACGGTCTCATCTGCAAACCGTCTATTACAAAACGGATTTTGATAACACTTTCAAAAGGGTGGCATGACATTGTTAGGTTAAACCATGGAATTACTGTCTCGCACGAAAAAATGGCTCATAACTGATCGTCTGTCTGGACGTAGAATGGCGGCCATTTTGTGTTGTTTGCGCAGACAAGAGACGGGCGCTCCTTGAAATGTGAAAATACACCAGTACTTGGTATAAGCAGGTTTCTGATCTAATAAACGTACCGATTCCTCCTCTTTTTCCATCCCCGTCGGCATCTGTGGCACTGCCCGGTTAATAGAAGCATATTCGTGCAGGTCGGGTAGGTCCTCGCAACGGAAGACGGGTAGTGGCTTGGAAGCATCCAGCGCCCGTGCCCGAAACGACAATTTGCTCATTTTTATATTTCGAGATACAGCATAAATATATCCGATCTCCTAAAATATAACGTTAACACTGTTCTGATTTGAGTTCTCATGGATAATTCTGTGTCGGTATCCTGTAGTCTGTGGTACCAGTGGCTATAGATAAAATACGGCGAGGCGAACAGAGCCGGGAAGGCCCGGATCTCGGTCGCTCTCTATCGGTCTATTTTCCCAGTTGCTTCGCTGTCTATCCGTGGCTCAGTACGCCATGGCAAACATGGCGGACATTAAAAACTCACTACGCTCCGCTCGCTGTCAACCGGGCCCAACCCACCGCTCACCAACAGCCATCCCCACACGGGCTACAGCGCTTGCGCGTTCTCGCAGGTAAGGAGGGGCGCGCTCAATTGACGTGCACAAGTGAATTCCAAGGAGCTCGAGGGCGCGCAGAATAATTTCAAGTTAATATGAAGAGTTCAGATGCAAAAGCCTCTAAAAGCCACTTTTGTCAAAAATTAGATAATGATGGTGAGTGAATGCTCTTCACATATAGTGTAAGTTTATTCAATAATTTAGCTGCAAAACTCACTAAATACCACTCTCTTCCTGGTCTAAAATATTATAGGCGAAACCCTATGGAGCCTGATACAAAATGCTCATTTAAAAGAAAAGTGGTCAGACGGATTTAGAGCCTTTTGCATGTAGTGCAGTCATAGACACTTATATTTAAAAAGACTTTGGTGCAGTCCCTTAATTGCCTCCCCAAGTATCGATGTTGGAACACTAGGCAATTAGGTTTTGTAAACAAACAACAAATAACAAATTACTACACATAATCACATTCATTTACCTGACAGCTGGACAGTTTCACTTGTAGTTTGTGTTCAGTTACATCACCAGTTTATCTGGTGGTAAAATATGGAAAACAAGAAGTCTAGAATCTAGATAAATTATGAATTAGTTAGGTAATGAACGAGATCCATGTATTTAAACAAAAGCTTCTCCCTTTCTATGTATATTCTGTATGTGATATCATATGCGGGTTGCCTTGCAGTATTTTAAATATAACTCCATCACTTTGGATACTGCATTCATGACACTCCAAACACATTACCACTCATCCTTATGTGCTGTTAAATGAAGACTATTCTTTCACACAAGCTTACATCACAGACCACTTGAAGGTGCAAACAATATCAGGGGTTTGGTCGATTCAACTATTGGTTTGTTGATATTTCATTGGAGTGATTAACGTCAAATAGAGACTGCGTAACTCAACATAGGCACCAACTACATGTGTAGTGTTCTAAAGACATCAAATAGCTCATTAGAGTTATCCAAGCCAAGGAGCCGGAAATGAACACAGGTGGATGCCGCTTTCATAAAAATGGCGCTTTCATTACACATAAACATGATAACATACAGTTATGTCCCTGAGCCAGCTCCGTTCTGTGTGATCTCAATAGCAATGCAGCATTTGTTTGCACCTCCAACAGCATGGGGTTCCTACAGTAGTGTCTGCATAAATGCCCGTGTGTGTGTGTGTGAAAGAAGAAAACATTTTCCTGGCTTGCTCAGATGCAGACTGAACCTGACCCTGGGCTGCTTATAGTTCTCTTTACTCTCGGCCTACTCGTGTAAAAGGAATTGCCCAATTCCTTTTGTGGATCCTTTTTATGTGTGTGCTTAAAATACGCAAGTAGGCAGAGAGTAAACCCAGCTGGCTTGGGTGGGGTTTTGTGGAGCTGCTACCACACACACCAGGTTCCCCTTTCCACACAACACCACCACACACACACACACACCAGGTTCCCCTTTCCACACAACACCACCACACACACACACCAGGTTTCCCTTTCCACACAACACCACACACACACACACTAGGGTCCCCTTTCCACACACACACACACACACACACACACACACACACACACACACTAGGGTCCCCTTTCCACACACACACACACACACATACTAGGGTCCCCTTTCCACACACACACACTAGGGTCCCCTTTCCACACACACACACACACACACACACACACACACACACACACACGCACACACACACACACACACTAGGTTCCTACACCGCCAGGCGGAGAGAATCAGGAGGAGCGGGTGTTACCTGTGTTGTGTCAAACCAGCACGGTTCAGCACACACCTGGACTCGACCCTGCACAGTGCACACACCCTGACTCGAACCTGCACACACCCGGACTCGAAACTGCGAAACAGCAGCACCTCGGATCGGGAGTCGAGCATGCTGGCATTCGAGCTAAAAGTCCAGGCTACTTGCTAGCTTTCATGTCAGCAGCACTCTTGAGGCGTCGGGGAGTGAGGTTTACCAACGAGCCACACGCAGCTAAGCTAGCTGGCATCCGTTACATGGGCATCAGTAGGAGTGGGAGTTAATGACTAAAGAGATACTGTTGTGTGGCCTGAGGAGATTCATGCTGTGTGACTAGCGAGACCCAAACAGCTGTGTGCCGTTGTGTGTTCTTGTTGGCTGACCCCAGCAGCCAGTGGGTTGGATCCCCAAGTCCCACTTGACCAGGCAGGACCCCCACATCCACTAACAATTTGGTCTCCAAAAATCCACCACCTCTAACCTTTGGTTTATTCTATGTTAACATATAGATTTTCATCCTTGGTGATTATGTCCATGACAGTGCCATTAGAGATAGGGAGAAGTGTGTTTGTGTGTGTGTGTGTGTGTGTGTGTTTTTTTTCCCCCTCATTTTCTCTCAGTGAGAGGTCCTGCCACACACTGGGCGACTGCTGTGAAGTTTGCTAGCAGTATGGAGTGGTCGTTTTTAACAGGCCACTTGCCACACAGCAGTCCTGATCCCAACTGATCATTTTGACAGGGTGTGTTGTGCCCCAATGCAAGGTCTACTCACACTTGCACTGTAACACCAAGGCAAGCCTGTGTAATTCTGCCAGGACGCAGGTCTAAAGGGACGCTGATGGCCTCCTTGAGCACTCTCTGTCCAACTGAAACACATGCTGGCCATGAGATAGGAGATATAGTTTGGAAGCACTCTCGATACATTCGATCATGAGCCTACCGAGATTTTAGGCTACATTGTCCGCTGTTAACAAACATGCCCGTGTTTGGCCCAAGTTTATGAAATGTCAAGGGCGCAGGAAAATAAATAGGACCAGGGCCATTGAGACAGATTTGAGCATAGATCTGTCAAAATTCAACCATCAAAGTAGCAGTACAGCCGATTCAAATCGGTTGGTCATCGTTGGTTTGTTTAGTGGCATAATGGGTCGCTGACATTGAGCTATGGTCAGTGGCTGTAACGTCAGCTGGTGAAGCAGTTGTTTCCATGAAGATAACAGAGGGGGCGCTGAGCAAAAGTTTTCAGTACAATAACAGAAAAACAGTACCTTTCAAGATTAGACATCCTAATTAATCCCGCTGCTGAAGTTCACGTCCGTAACGTATGCTGTAGAAAATTGTTTTGGACAATGAACAGACTCCGAAGCTGGCTGATAGGGACGCGTGATGGGTGACGGAATGAATCTGAACAAGTAGCTAATGCTAGCTAATGTTTTCAGTGTTGACAAGGACAATGATAATCACCGACTCCACCGCATGAAAACGTACATGTGTGTTTTAAACTTACCGGGTACCGAGGTCCATAATTAATTGGCAACAGACAGATGGCAACGTAAGTTTAACGTTAGGTATCCAGCTGGTGCTCCACAAACAGTCGCTTGGCAGCCGAGTCGCCAAACACTGCCGATTTAATTTCTGACAGCCGGGACCAGGGATGGCCATTTGCAGCCATGTCTTCTCTGGGGATGATATCTTCTCCGTTGCAGCTTAACGCCCCGGGATCAGAGCGGAATAAGGGATTTATTAGCGGCGGGAGGCAGTCGGTAGTCGGTCGGTCAGATGGGGTTAACAAGTTTGCCACGGCAGACAGCCGCCTCCTGATTGGCCATTGCGCAGAACCAATAGCCGTCGAGGAGCTCGGGTGTGGTGATGAAGTCACTGGACAGGGAAAGTTCTGCCTGTTCTGCGTTGAGCGATGTGTTGATTTCTAAACGACCCATGCATGTATGTTGGGTATGCTAAATAACACTAAATGTTAACCTTATATTATTGTATTGTTTTTGTTTGTATGTCGTTTTGGACGAAGGCGTCTGCCAGGTTGCATAACCATAACCAGTAGGAATATAGCGCACTTTTATGTTCTGTAGGCTAGTTGTCCACTATAGCCCACGCCACGTGTAGTGTATAGGCTACATGAGTGGGTGTTTATGTTCTGTAGTTGTCCACTATAGCCTACGTGTAGTGTACATGAGTGGATGTTTATGAAAAATAGCGCCTGCAGCTGCTCTATAAGTGGCCCGCGTCTGGGCCAGCCCGGAGCCAGATGACCAGCAGAGGGCGCTGTTGATCTCATCTCAGCTCTGCTTGGCAGGTTCCTCACAGTGAATGGAGGGATCATGGATGATGAACAGATCAGACGGGTGGACTGACTGATGGATGGATGAAATCCCAAAAGCACATTTCACGTGGACAGGGGAACTCGCAGTCGGTAGACCGACAGCAATGGAAGAGTCTTCCATTTCTCGAGGTAGCCTATGTTTCAGAATAGCCTAGGCCTACATCTTTTCTGTGGTAGCCTAGGCTATGTTTCATTCATAGGCCTACATCTTTTCTGTGGTACCCTAGGCTATGTTTCATTCATAGGCCTACATCTTTTCTGTGGTAGCCTAGGCTATGTTTCATTCATAGGCCTACATCTTTTATGTGGTACCCTAGGCTATATTTCATTCATAGGCCTACATCTTTTCTGTGGTAGCCTAGGCTATGTTTCATTCATAGGCCTACATCTTTTCTGTGGTACCCTAGGCTGTTTCATTCATAGGCCTACATCTTTTCTGTGGAAAGGTATAATGATCTTTTCTTTTACACCAAATGGAGTATAGCAGCCTACAGTGATACTCCATTTGGTGTAAAAGAAAAGCCCATAACTGTTGTTTTATTATGTTAGCATCATGTTAGCTTTTATGAGTATTGTGTGGGCTGCTGCTGGGAGTTGCCAGGGCGATAGGCCATAGGCCTACTGTAGATCCAGATAGCAGCGAAGCGAAGACACACATACACAGGAAAATGAGACTCTGGAAACAACACGTTTGGGTCTTTACTTTAATAAATAACTTCAGAAAACAAAAGGATTGCAAATGTGAACTTGAAGTTTTTTTTTTGTCAAAAAAGGCACTTAAAAAACACAGGATTGTAATGCGTGGACATGTGCATGAATATGTGAGAGTCTGTTTGTGTGTGTGTGTGTGTGTGTGTGTGTGTGTGTGTGTGTGTGTGTGTGTGTGTCTGTGCATGCGTGTGCAGGAGCATGTGAGTGTGTTTGGAGTTTGATCATATAACACTGAATTAGGCGATTTGAAAAACCACTGATCTCAACATCAGTTGATGAAATGTGATAACTGATCACGCTATCTGACCATGGCACGTGTTCAAAAAGGGAGAATTACAAGATAACAAAATCATAAAATAAAACGTCATGGAAAATATTGAGGACAAGCAAGCATAGTGAATCCATTAACAGATACATAGACAGACAGACAGACAGACAAACAGACAGACAGACAGACAGACAGACCAGTTCCTACCTACACATTGAACAACATAGATGGTGTTCATGAGCACTTGCGGCTACTATATTTGGCTTTAACGCTAGCGAGGTGGAGGCTGGGACCTGAGTATATGCTGTAGTTTAAACACACGGCCCCGGTGTGGCCCTGTGACTGTGGACAGTTCCTCTCCACGGCACACACCTGTGTCCAGGTGTACCTGCTGCAGAGCCCCCTCCTGCTGAAGCGGATCAGAACTCCATGCAGCACACAGCAGTCCGATTCATGAACGAGACCCAGAGATCTACGCGCTACGCATTGCACAGTGTGGAGCCATCATCAGCCACCAGCTGAAAAGTTCTGGATCAGATCCGGCTGAAGTCTGGCTGACTAATGATAGCCAGCACGACACAAGTCACTGTCCTGCAGCACAGCGGTGATGAGCTGCAATTCTACTGATCACAGACTGCTCTCCTGAAGGTCCACACACATTTACACAGTATAGATTTTTAATTTGGTGGCCTGGGGCAGGGATGCATAGAATAAACATTTCAATCTGGGGCCAGGATGTACACACCATCTCGGACAGGGATTTACACATTTCAATCTGGGGCAAGGATTTACACACTATAGATTTCAGTCTGGGTGTCTGGGGCGGACATCTTGAGACCTACCCACCTCACCATATCTATAATGGGTGTGGGTAGTCAATGCCATGGTGCACTGCACTCTTCAGGAATCACCCTGGCTATGACAGGGCAGGTCCTTGATTGATAGACAGCATACAGCACCAAGGCTAGCATGGGCTACGACACAGCACACGGGGCTAGCATAGCATACAGCACCAAGGCTAGCATGGGCTATGACAGCATACAGCACCAAGGGATGTTGATGTACATCTATAGTGAAACATAAATGGGAGTCTACATTAATGGCGGCTGTTGAAACTACAAACGTGTCCACTGTACCAACATCTCACTGAGCAGATGTGAAGCACGGCGTCTATAGGCTGAATCATTTCAGACAGGCCATACTGCAGGTGTCCACCCAACCCAGACCAGCTAAACAAGAAATACACATCAGAAGGCATTGGCCAGCTAAACATCAGTGAAATATCCATAAGAGGGCATTGACCAGCTAAACATCAGTGAAATATCCATAAGAGGGCATTGACCCGCAGACGGGAAGGCTAGGAGCTTTCCTGCAGGGTGAAGTATGGCTCTGTCTTCTCTACACTATGGACTCATCTAAATCACTACAGTCTGGGAGAGTCCCAGACTGGAAGGCATAGATAGATATGAGTGCATCAAATAGCAGAGGGCAGCTCACCGCAAAGACTACAACCAAACCCACAATTCCTCCAACCAATCTCAGACTACTCCAACCAATCCACAAATCCCTTCAACCAATCCCAGACTACCTCATCCTATCCCAGAATTCCTCCAACCAATCCTAATCCCATCCTGCCTCATGTTCCGCCTCTGACCGTCTCTAAACGCGCCAGTCCTGCGGCTGAAATGAATCCTTAAAAAAAACATTTCCATTAAAACATTCTCTGAAATTCCACGGTTTAAAAAAATACGGATAAAACCAAGTTTATACAAACTGTACATGTTCTGTTGCAGCGTAAAAAATAAGAACACAAGGAGTTAGTAAAACAAATACTCAAAAGTAGTGGCAAAAATGCACAAAGAAGCATTTCGGTGATCCAACGAAAAAAAGGAAGTGATGTACTAACACTCTGATCCCTCCCACTTCAAAACCCCACCCTCAACCCGCAGAATAATTTGCATACAGTGTTGTCCTGGAGACAGAGGAGGCAGAGGCCTGATCATTTGCCCTCGTACTTGGGGTTGACGACGGTTGTCACGGCGCTCTTGTAGATGGGATTCTCGCCCTGCGGACAGAGAACAAGACAACGCCAGGGTCAGGAGGAGAGGGAACCATGGCAACCAGAACAACTCACACGACACACCATATTCAGCAACGCATTTCACACAGACAAGGCCTGTTAATGTAGTTAGAACACAGGGAACACAAACATAACCATACACGCACGCACACACACACACACACAAAATGCAGGCCTGTTATTGTAGTAATACAAACATAAGCACACACACACACACACACACACACACATTCACAATACTTTGACTGACATGATCATAGGTATAGCAGGGTTGATCAATGCAAGTGTTTCTATTCTCAAATTGTTTGTGCAATGATTAACTTTGGCACACACACACTCACACCATACCCTTCTATTCTCACAGTATTTGTGCAATGATTAACTGTTATATGCACCTGATGGCATACACACACACACATTGTTGTATTGGGTCCAAGTGAATGCTATACAGTATATCCTATAAACATTGTGATATGACTTGTACTTCCCAGCATTAAGACACAAATGCTGTTCCATAGTTCTGTTCCATAGCTCTGTACGCACGCACGCACGCACGCACGCACGCACGCACACTGAGAGATGACCGAGTGAAGTGAATGAGGAGGAGAGATGAGAGAGAAACTCAAAACATGCAGAAAAAGAAAGCGAGAGAGAGATAGGGAGAAGAAGAGGAGGAGAGAGTGAGATAGAGAGAAGAAGAGGAAGAGAGTTGCAGATGAAGAGAGAGAAAGAAAGAGAGAGAGGGAGAAATAGACAGAGAAAGGGAGACAGAAAGAGAGAGGAAAAGGGAGAGAGAGCGAGAGAGACTGCAGGCCAATGCATGCAGGTAAAACAGCACAAGGAGACCAAAGGTACAAACTGTGGTTGGCCTTTAGAGGGCGCCACCCTTGCGGCCGTAGCTGGGGTTTTGGAACTGGTTTATAGGACTCTTGTAAATGGGGTTCTCTTGCTGGGGGGGTAGGAGGTAGGAAGAGAAATTCAACAGCAGGAAAGAGAAGACATGAAAAAAAAGGCTCTTCTCAACGTCTCTCCTCGGTCATCGATCCTCCGTCCCCCGCCTCGTTCCCACTGATCTATAAACAACACTGGATAGACTGTCCCATTGTTGCTGCGCCAGCATTCTTTATAGATCAGTGGAGGAGCGGGAGGACTGAGGATCGAGGGCTGAGGGGAGACGTTGAGAAGAGCCTCTAGTAAGAAATCAGACAGACATCAGACAGAAATGGAAAAATCAAACAAAGCTCAGGGGACTAGATGAAGAGATGGCACATAGGACTCAGGCGATAGGTGAAGCATAGGCTGTATAGTCTATGAGGTGAAGAGAAGGCAAATCTGTGTGCATATGCTTCTTCTCATCTGCATCTTCTAGGTGAGGAGAGAGAGAGTGTGTGTGCGCGCGTGTGTGTGTGTGCATGTGTGTGTGAGAGAGAGAGGGTGCGTCTTACCGTGTCCCACTTGGCGTTCATCTTCTCCTTCTCGAACTTGGCGAACTCACGGCGGTCGTGGATGATAGTCAGCAGCTTCCAGATCAGAAGCAGGGCCAGGCCAATCAGAACGATTCCAGCCACAACGCCCGCCACGATGGGGATGATGTCAGGACCGTCAGGGCACTCTGGAAGAGCAAGGGATTATGGGAAATGTGTCAAAAACAGACCTGTTCCAACGATTCCAAATGATGAATGTTCATCTGAATGCACACATCTATAGGCCTCCATCAGCTGATTCTGATTCTGCAAAATTCTGGAAGATGGTAAATCTTAAAAACAAATCCTCTGCTACCTCTCTTTCCTCTTTTATTAAGTTTGATGATAGCTTAGTACATGACCAAACAGATATCTGCTCTGCTTTCAACAAATTTTTCTTTAGCTGGTCATATTTTTGATAGAACAATAATGCTCCTTCTTTGTGTCAAGATGGCAATTTCACTGCCAATGATATCATTTATAACACAGGCAGTAATCCAGAGTTCATTTTCCATCCCATTTCACAGTACAGTCCTATTGCTTTGCTAGCGATCAATATTCGGAAACCAATTGGAGAAGACCACCTTGACCCCTTTTTCCTGCATGTTGCAGCACATATGATAGCAAAGCCAGTAATGCACATTTTAAATCTCTCGATTTCCACCGGAGTTGTTCCCAGATTGTGTAAATTTGCTCATATCACCCCTCTACCCTCTCTAAAGGAGGTGATACGAGTGACCCTGAGAACTATTGTCCAATATCTAAGCTATCTGGTCTCTCTAAAATCCTAGAGTCATTGGTTAATAGTCATTTATAGCTTAAAGAATTTCTCAATGCCAATTCCATCCTTAGCCCTCTCTAATCAGGTTCCAGGCCTAAACATAGTGCTGTTTCTACCATTAAAGTAGTAATTGATTCACTAGATAGGAAAAAATACTGTGCTGCCATTTTTGTAGACCTATCTAAAGCATTTGATATAGTAGATTATTCTTTACTTGTACAAATCCTGCCTAGCATTGTGCAATTGGGGAGTGTTCAGCCAGAACCCTTGCTAATAACTAAGGGAGTCCCGCAAGGCTCTGTTTGAGGGCCAATTCTTTTCACAGTCTATATTAATAGCATAGTCCCTCTACTATCTCTATGCAGATGATATAATTCTGTATTGTGTTGCTGACTTGATACTTGGCCATGGAACAATTGCAAGTTTAAATAAATCAATTCATATGTATGTATGTATGTACCCGCAGTCTCCACCACATGGACGATCTTGCTGGTGTCGTTCTTGACGGCATAGGTGTAGTAGAACCAGCAGTCGTTGGCATCGCGCTCTTTGCAGTGGGAGATGAAGGGCACTGACCCAGGCTGTGGGAGATCATCACGGCTCTTCACCATCTCCAGGTGGAAATACATGCAGTCACGCTCACACGTCTCCTTCTTCTCACCTGTACCGAAGGCACGGCACTGCACACACTCCCTACACACACACACACACACACACACACACACACACACACACACACACACACACAATATAGTTTTACTGTTGAACACACAATAAAGTAAAGCGCATGTACTGCTGACACTGTTGTGCATGACTGCTTTGGTTTCAGATAAGAGAGTAAGACAGTGAGGGGGAATTATCCAGACATCAGCACCAGGAGAGGATGTCTACATGGTAAAGCAGAAAGAAACGATGCATTGAATGTGCTTCTGTGTGTGCATGAGAGAAAGTGTGTGTGTGAGATGGAGAGTGTGTCTGTGCAGTCCCCCATATGATGGGTATGTGAGAGAAAGAGGGAGAGAGAGAGACACTCACTTGTGCTCTGTACACACGCCCGGACAGGTGGGGCACACTTCACAAGTGGCTCCTTGGAACTTGAGGTCAGTGCACTTACACACTCCACACTCACAGGTACCGCGGCCGTTACAGATCTGCTTGTTCTTGGCCAGACAGGTGGAGGTGTCCAGAGAGCAGTCGCAAGCGCTGCCCGTGTAGTTAGCATCACAGATGCACTGGCGGCATTCACAGCGCCCGTGGCCTGCACACAGAAGTAGAGTTAAACACACACACACACACACACGCTAGCCTCCAGAGCTTGTTGTCTGAGCAGATACAGTTAGACACACTTGTCCACACACTCACCTCCGCAGAGCTTGTTGTTGGAGCGGTCACAGTTGAAGTTGTCACACTCGCAGTATTTGCCGCTGTAGCGCTCCTCAGGGTTCTCCCTCTTCTTGCACTCGCACGTGCCGCACACACAGTCGCCGTTGTTGCTGCAGATGTCCGTGCCGTTCTCCATGCGGCAGCTGGCGTCCAGGTCTTCCGTCCGCACCTCGTCTGTGCTGCACTCACACTTCTGACCAATGCGCCCCTCATTACAGCTGACACACACACACACACACACACACACACTTCTGTCAGTTCTTTCTGTTGTGATGTTCTGAAGTCATCTGGTCTCATCAATAAATATGGATAAGTTATTTACATCAATAACATAAGTGAACCCAGGAAAAATGTGTGCAATCAGGGATGGGCAGTATTTATGAGACATGTTTTAAAAATACGCATTTCAAATAGTATTTTGTTATTTGTATTTCACTGGGTTGAAGAAAATGGCTTCATATTTTGTATAAAAAAAACTTCATATGTGACCATTCAAAGCGAAATCAGTCGTTTTGCGCACCACGTTATTTTGAGAAAATCAACAATAACAAACTTCCGGGTTAAAATGTTGAATTTCATGTTTTCGCATAATTTGACTGTATACAGTCTACAGTTTCATATCGTGAACGCATTTCACGGAAAAACATACGTTTTGACTGTTAAACCCGGCGAAGATTCAACATATTTGCTGTCATTCCCGTTGTGCACGCGCTGCTTAAAAAGGTGATTTCTCCTCTTCTGGCATATCATGACAGGAGAACCATGTCAACTTTGGATGCGGTTATCTTAGCGACAGTTTGTGTAATACCCTCGATATACATATCAATGGAAAGCTTAGTTTATGGCCGTTCACGTGAGCACAATAACTTAATTTAGTAAATGTTACCGAAACGACTGGTTCCGCTTTACAGGGTCACATATGTGTATTTTTGTAGTTTTAAAATATTTTTAGTGAAACCATTACTTTTGATGATGCGATGACGTGAGCCTGCAAAGCAATGAGTGTAGCTTGACCGGCGCTGCCTTGGGCATTTCCCCAGACTTGTGATCAGAATATTGACATGCTGTCTGACATTTTGTTTTTGAATTTTATAATATTATTATTTAATGTACCGTTTTATTAGTGGGCTTGCTGCAAGGCAAGCCCATCTATTGTTCTTCTTAGCCCATTTTTTTGAGAACGCCTCTTCTCCTAGAGCGTTTGAGCTATTGACACGGTTCAAACACTTAAAAATCAGGCCCGATCCGGTGTAGGTTGCTTGTTAATGTGGGATGGCTGCCGGTTGTCGTTTTTCCGGTATTCTCGTTTTTCAGTCCCATTGAAATGAATGGGGGAATTATTTTTTGGGTATTTTTTTTCCCAGCCGGTTTTTTTTAAGCATTGTTGACATAATAGAAGTCATTAGCTAAGTTAGGTAATCAACCTGGTTAGCATTGTTAGCATAGTTAGCATTTCTAACATAAATGCAAGAAATTATCAGCTAAGTTAGCTAATCAACCTAGTTAGCACTGTTAGCATAGTTAGCATTTTTGCAAGCCCACTCTTGCAACCCCTCGGACATGCACTTCACATACTCGGTGATAAATTAATCTAAATTAATCGCATATCTATTTTTTGCTGTGAAAGTATTTTGAAACATTAATCAAATGAATTATTGAATAATCAGCATTAGTGACTTTAAAGTTCAAATAATTACTTGCAATGCATGAGCCTTCTGCCCTGCTGTCAATAGACAGTAAATAGCCATTGATAGCCTTGCTGACTGCTTCAGTTACCTTGACGTTAAGTTACCTTTACGTTAAGTTACCTTGGCGTCAAACTCAACGTTTCTTAGGCTGGATGAGACGGGACTGCATGGGTGTGTGAATTCATTTTTTTTGTGATTATGCTTTTTTATTTTCCATCAATAGAAAACACATCATACATGGTGTGTGAATTCATGATGAACCGCAACTACTTCCTGCTGAGCTGCATGATGAGCTGCTACTGAACGCATGATGAACTGCTACTGAACGCATGATGAGCTGCTGCTGAACGCATGATGAGCTGCTACTGCACGCATGATGAACGCATGATGAACTGCTACTGAACGCATGATGAACTGCTACTGAACGCATGATGAGCTGCTACTGAACGCATGATGAACGCATGATGAGCTGCTACTGAACGCATGATGAACTGCTACTGAACGCATGATGAACTGCTACTGAACGCATGATGAGCTGCTACTGAACGCATGATGAGCTGCTACTGAACGCATGATGAACTGCTACTGAGCTGCATGATGAGCTGCTACTGAACGCATGATGAACTGCTACTGAGCTGCATGATGAGCTGCTACTGAACGCATGATGAACTGCTACTGAACGCATGATGAACTGCTGAGCTGCTACTGAACGCATGATGAACTGCTACTGAACGCATGATGAACTGCAACTGAACGCATGATGAACTGCTACTGAACGCATGATGAACTGCTGAGCTGCTACTGAACGCATGATGAGCTGCTACTGAACGCATGATGAGCTGCTACTGAACGCATGATGAGCTGCTACTGAACGCATGATGAACTGCTACTGAACGCATGATGAGCTGCTACTGAACGCATGATGAGCTGCTACTGAACGCATGATGAACGCATGATGAGCTGCTACTGCACGTATGATGAGCTGCTACTGAACGCATGATGAACTGCTACTGAACGCATGATGAGCTGCTACTGAACGCATGATGAACTGCTACTGAACGCATGATGAACTGCTACTGAACGCATGATGAGCGGCTACTGAACGCATGATGAGCTGCTACTGCACGCATGATGAGCTGCTACTGAACGCATGATGAACGCATGATGAGCTGCTACTGAACGCATGATGAGCTGCTACTGCACGTATGATGAGCTGCTACTGAACGCATGATGAACTGCTACTGAACGCATGATGAACTGCTACTGAACGCATGATGAACTGCTACTGCACGCATGATGAGCTGCTACTGAACGCATGATGAGCTGCTGCTGAACGCATTATGAACTGCTACTGAACGCATGATGAACTGCTACTGCACGCATGATGAGCTGCTACTGAACGCATGATGAACTGCTACTGAATTGCTACTGATGTCTTTGTCTACATCCTTCATCCAGTGTGTGTGCGGCCTGTTGTGTTAGAAATGTTCAATTGATTTGTTATTTGTTGAAGTTTGGGTGTAAGGTACTTTCGGTGGTACTCTGTGTAGGCTATATATAAATTAGCTATATAAATAACTGTGAGATTTTAGAGAATTAAACCGGAGAACTTAACAACCATCAGCTTTTTCTTGAGAACTTAAATCATCCAATCAGAACTTATGGACCCGGTTCTGTGGTTCCTGCAATATTGCTCAACACGTTGCCCTATGGATCACAGGGTGTGGGTGTGTGTGTGTGTGTGTGTGTGTGTGTGTGTGTGTGCGCGCATGTGCCTACCGGCAAGCCCCACACTCGAAGGTGCCGTTCCCAAAGTGGCAGATCTGGCTGTTGTTGATGCCGGCCTTGTGGCAGTCACACTCGCAGATGAACTTGAGCTGCACCTCCACCTCCTCAGTGAAGCCCTGCATCTTGATCCTCACCGTCTCCGGTTTCTTCTCCAACGCACCCTTTTCATTGGGTTTGCAACCCGTGAACGTGATGGCCACATCAAACGTCACCTGCACGGACAGACACGGTCAGAGACACGAGTGTGTGTGTGTGTGTGTGTGTGTGTGTGTGTGTGTGTGTGTGTGTGTGAGAGTGCATCCCACCTCGTCTCCGATGGAGATGTTGGAGCACTTGCGTCCATCTTCCCCTGTGCGACTCACTCCATTCTTGCAGTGGGAGACGTAGGAGATGGACACGCCCTCAGGAAGCTTATTGTTCTCCAGGATCACCTCAGACGACAGAGACTGAGGGGGGGGGGGGGGCAGGGGTTAGAGATGGATGGATGAATGCATGGATGGTGTGTGTGTGTGTGTGTGTGTGTGTGTGTGTTAGTGATGCGCGGGTCGGGTATTTTTTCAACCCGCGGGTCCCGCTTTTATGAAATTATTTGACCCGCCCCAGCCCGCCCCGCACCACTGTATCTATTTTGACAACCCGCCCCGCACCCGCGACCATTACATAGACATTACAGACATCGCCCTGTAAACTGGCAACAACTCTATGATTATGAATATGAACGATAAATCAGGTCATTAATAACAAGATGATACCTAAACGTTTTAAACATTTAGAAATTCAAAGCAAAAACCTACAAAGCAGCGTTTGTAATCTAGGCTAAACATTATACGAAATAGGCTACGTCCGAAATATAGGAGATTTAGACGGCTGAAAACGGAGAAGAATTTGAAGACAGACGCCAGTGTTGTTAATTTGCTCCTGGACAGCTAAAGATTAATCAGTTTGGCTAACTTACTTGTAGGCTCCTTAATGTAATGGACATTTCAAATAGGCTATTCATGACAGTAGAACAAAGTTATGCATGTTTGTGCAAAGTAACGTTATGTGGAGCCATATGGAGGAGATGGCTCATTGAATTGAAAAGGTATAGGCTCAGGAATTGTTTGGGAAATAATAACGGCTAGTCTTTGCTAACGCAATGCATTATCAGAGTTTGTTTCTCTGTCATTATGCTGAGGAAAACAACATTAGCACTTGCCATTGAAAGCTAGCAGCCTACGTTCCTGTTGGATCCTGCAGCAAGCTGGCAACCGCGACTCAGAGGGGAGATGGAGGCGATACACCGCGCTACAGTATTTTGAAAGTAATTGCAGTAGCCTACTCGTTTTGGCCAAAATCCTACATACTGTTAATATAGGCTATAGGGAATTGCACGCAACATACATGGATTTTTTTAAATGTAATTTTGTTTTTAATGACCCGCCCCAACCCGCCCCGCAAATAAAGTGATCATTTCTTTACCCGCCCCAACCCGACCCGCGGGTTACCCGCGCATCACTAGTGTGTGTGTGTGTGTGTGTGTGTGTGTGTGTATACTCACGTTGTAGGCGTCAATGATGAGGTTGATGACATTGCTGGAGTTAGAAGAGAGTGTTCCCACTGCAGATTTGGGGATGAGGTTCTGCAACTCCTAATACACACACACACACACACACACCAGTTATTAAACAACCATAGAGAAACACATAGACATAGAGTAATAGTGTTTGCATTACTAAAGACACACACACACACACACACACACACGCACACACACATCATCCTACCTTGTAGACAGGCTGGAACTCATTGGTCACAGCGAAGATGGTCTGGATGTTGTTCTCACTCAGCTTCTGCACCAGGTGGGCGATGGAGGGATAGTCCTGTCACACACACACACACACACACACACACACACATTAGATAGGAATCACTGCCTTGAGGGATTACCATAATGGCTGCACAGTGGCGTGACTTGCTTTTAAGGGCAATCGCGTGCGCACACACACACACACCCACCCCCACACCCACACCCACACCCACACCCACACCCACACCCACACCCACACCCACACCCACACCCACACACACACACACACACACACACACACACACACACACACACACACACACACACACACAGTAGTGGCTCAGGATGAAACACACAGACACTCACATAGTAGTGGCTCATGGTGTACATGTTGTTCTCCAGGTGGCATTTCCCGTCATTGGGCAGGACGATGCCGCCCAGCTTGCCGTCACCGGCGAAGTGGAACCCAGCGTCCGTGGAGAACACCAGCAACCGCGTCACGTTCCGCCAGCCAATCTGGTCCTGAGGGACAGAGGACGAGACAGGACAGGGGACAGTTACAGGTGTGTGTGTGTGTGTGTGTGTGTGTGTGTGTGTGTGTGTGTGTGTGTGTGTGTGTGTAGGACAGAGGACGAGACAGGACAGGGTACAGTTACAGCTGTGTGTGTGTGTGTGTGTGTGTGTGTGTGTGTGTGTGTGCAGGACAGAGGACGAGACAGGACAGAGTACAGTTACAGGTGTGTGTGTGTGTGTGTGTGTGTGTGTGTGTGTGTGTGTGTGTGTGTGTGCAGGACAGAGGACGAGACAGGACAGGGTACAGTTACAGGTGTGTGTGTGTGTGTGTGTGTGTGCAGGACAGAGGACGAGACAGGACAGGGGACAGTTACAGGTGTGTGTGTGTGTGTGTGTGTGTGTGTGTGTGTGCAGGACAGAGGACGAGACAGGACAGGGGACAGTTACAGGTGTGTGTGTGTGTGTGTGTGTGTGTGTGTGTGTGTGTGTGCAGGACAGAGGACGAGACAGGACAGGGGACAGTTACAGGTGTGTGTGTGTGTGTGTGTGT
Organism: Sardina pilchardus; assembly: GCF_963854185.1. Lineage (NCBI taxonomy): Eukaryota > Metazoa > Chordata > Actinopteri > Clupeiformes > Clupeidae > Sardina > Sardina pilchardus. The sequence goes on along the minus strand of NC_084995.1, from coordinate 44,611,469 downwards.
GTGTGTGTGTGTGTGTGCAGGACAGAGGACGAGACAGGACAGGGTACAGTTACAGCTGTGTGTGTGTGTGTGTGTGTGTGTGTGTGTGTGTGTGTGTGTGCAGGACAGAGGACGAGACAGGACAGAGTACAGTTACAGGTGTGTGTGTGTGTGTGTGTGTGTGTGTGTGTGTGTGTGTGTGTGTGTGTGTGCAGGACAGAGGACGAGACAGGGCACAACTCAGGACAGGTTACATTTAAGCGTGTGTGTGTGTGTGTGTGTGCGTGCATATGTATATATATATATATATATATATGTGTGTGTGTGTGTGTGTGTGTGTGTGTGTGTGTGTGTGTGTGTGTGTGTGTGTGTGTAAAACACTTACCCCGCACACGGCCACCTGCATGATGGCGTCGAAGCCTCCCTCGGGGGAGTCCAGGTTCCCGGAGATCTGCTGCTGGCTGACCAGCTGGTTGAAGCGCTCCCCTTCGTTGGTCAGCTTCAGCACGTTCTTGTAGCTGAAGGGGCTGGTGCAGTTCTGATCCGTGCTGCACGGGTTCAGCAGCTTAGCAGGCGTCGTGCTGATGTACGGCATCACCGTCTTCTCCACAAACGAACCAAAACCTGAAGAGCGCGCACACACACACACACACACACACACGTTAGCATCTACTTCTTGTAGCTCTCAATTTAGCATCTGCTTAAAACCAAGGGGGCAGGCATATTCCCGGAAGTAGAAACACGAAATGAGCTGGTGATCAACGCTCTGCTAACTCCCTTGGACGGCCATAGATTTCAGATTTTTTTGCGATCCCATAACTTCATGTAACGTGCCCTTTGTCTCCCTTATAGCTTCTGTGTATTCTATACAGGGTATCGAAGGCAAAATTAATTCACTTCTTCCCCGTATATTACGTTGGTTTCCCGTAAAGAAGTATTTTAGCATGTCGGTTGTAGGGAAGCTAATGTTCGAGGGGAGATTCCCCGTAATGTTTGGATAAGAAGCTGAGTGAGCCTGCACGAAAACCATGACGGAAAGTCATTCGCAAGAGATCAGTGAAAATGCATGTAGCCTACGGTAGCCTACTGTTTGATAGGGTAAAGCATTACCTAGAGGCAAGTAAACATAATAATAATATTAAAAACGAACGTTAACAATTTCAGAGGTTTTCGATCTATCAGACGAGTTACAGCAGGCTAACGTCACGAAGTGAGTACGAGTCTGCGCAGTACGACGGAAAGTAAACGGAATTTTGTTTCAGCCCCCTTCCATTGAGAACAACGGAGTCTGTTTGTCCATTTCTTTTAGGTCTATGCTTAAAACACATCAGGTAGGCTAACGCTAACGTTACACCCATGAGATAATATAAACATATCAAGTAGGATGGACAAATGCCTTGATCAATCTAAACACACTAAACTCAAAACCCAAAAAATGACAAAACGCCTGACTTTCCATTTCTAGAATAGACATTCCAGAATTCCATGATATTCCAGGAAATTCCATGACCCATGTAGCCTGGCTAGCGCCTACCACTTCTCAATGAGACGTGGTCTGGCAACCAAGCGTTAATTTTCTCGTATTTGAAAAAAATGCCCAGATCCGTTCATTGGACGCCACGGATGTCTATCAAATACGTCATGGTCTTGCCAGAGAGGGTTAAAGCGGAGCGAGAGGCGCAAACGTTCGATCATTTCCGCTTTCTGTCTTCACAAGGGGGAGGGGGGCTAAATCCCCCTTTAAGCAGACCTGCTAACATTCGAACTGAACTGCTTGCCTTGCTGCTTGATATGACAGAAATCGATATCCCACTATGACGTCTTTGCAACACGCCCCTTTAAGCAGACCGGAACTGTTCGAATTTTGCTTCCATAGAGATGCATTACGTTGCTCTATCTTGTCAATAATTAAGGATCTTTGGTCTTGCTTTCTCCCCTCTTCTGTGATTGGTCCCCTATCTCAGGCAAAAATTAGGGCGGTAGTTTCCATGCTGCCTTAGCAGCGTGAATCAGATCGCGTGCAAGGCATCATGGGAACACCCAGGCTATGACCCGTGGGGACCTTACCAATCCTGAAGTCGGAGGTGATGTCCTGCATTCTACGCCGCAGGTCGGTTCCAAGGTTCTTGACGTTCTCCAGATCGTCCTTCATGGACCAACTGAGGTCCATCAAATAGTACAGGTCGATAGGGTAGTCCTCAGCCCGCTTGAACTTCAGGGTGAACTGCTGAGCCTCTCCTGAACACACACACACAAGGAAACCATGGTTACATCACCTGTATATGTGCGTGTGTCTGTGTGTGCGTGTGTGTGTAGTATCAGTATGTCTGAACTGAAGAGGTGATATTGTGGCAGAAGCTGAGGCTAAGGGATGTGACTATCTGACTTGGGACAGAGAGGAACAGGTGGGCCTA
>NC_084995.1:44601576-44604076 GCF_963854185.1 Sardina pilchardus | reverse complement strand
TGTCTTTAATTCACAGACCTATCTGCATGTGTTTGTGGAGTTTTAGAATGTCTCTCTCTCTCTCTCTATGTATGTATGTGTATGTGTGTGTGTGTGTGTGTGTGTGTGTGTGTGTGTGTGTGTGTGTATTTATAAAGTGCTCTTTGCCTGGACCTCTAAGGACTAACTGTGCCTGGGGATTGTCTCTCGTATGACCTGTGCTGCATGCCTTCTCTGCCCTTCCATTACCTCTATGTGTCCGTGTGTCCATCACCTCTATGTGTCCGTGTGTCCTTCCATCACCTCTATGTGTCGTTGTGTCCTTCCATTACCTCTATGTGTCCGTGTGTCCTTCCATTACCTCTATGTGTCCGTGTGTCCATTACCTCTATGTGTCCGTGTGTCCATCACCTCTATGTGTCCGTGTGCCCTTCCATCACCTCTATGTGTCCGTGTGTCCTTCCATCACCTCTATGTGTCCTTCCATCACTTCTATGTGTCCGTGTGTCCATCACCTCTATGTGTCCGTGTGTCCTTCCATCACCTCTATGTGTCCTTCCATCATCTCTATGTGTCCGTGTGTCCATCACCTCTATGTGTCCGTGTGCCCTTCCATCACCTCTATGTGTCCGTGTGTCCTTCCATCACCTCTATGTGTCCGTGTGTCCTTCCATCACCTCTATGTGTCCGTGTGTCCTTCCATCACCTCTATGTGTCCTTCCATCACCTCTATGTGTCCGTGTGTCCATTACCTCTATGTGTCTGTGTGTCCATCACCTCTATGTGTCCGTGTGTCCATTAATTGCACAGCCCAACTGTAGTTATGGCCGTGCCATAAGTGATGTGGGTAGTGATGCCAACTGTACAGTAATAGCCGTGCCATAGTGATGCCAACTGTAGTCATGGCCGTGCCATAAGGGCTGTGGGTAGTGATGCCAACTGTACAGTAATAGCCGTGCCATAGTGATGCCAACTGTAGTCATGGCCGTGCCATAAGGGCTGTGGGTAGTGATGCCAACTGTACAGTAATAGCCGTGCCATAGTGATGCCAACTGTAGTCATGGCCGTGCCATAAGGGCTGTGGGTAGTGATGCCAACTGTAGTCATGGCCGTGCCATAAGGGCTGTGGGTAGTGATGCCAACTGTAGTCATGGTAATAGCCGTGCCATAGGGGCTGTGGGTAGTGATGCCAACTGTAGTCATGGTAATAGCCGTGCCATAAGGGCTGTGGGTAGTGATGCCAACTGTAGTCATGGTAATAGCCGTGCCATAGGGGCTGTGGTGTGGGCAGTGAGGCCGTGTGTGCAGGCTGAGCGGGTGCAGGGAGGAGGAGGCCCTGCTGGAGATATATAGAGCTGAACCCACTTCCATATTTGGTAACGCCAGTACTTCTGAGAGTTTGGCTTCTCCCCCATCTCAATTCTCCTCTCTCTCTCCCTCCTTCCCTCTCTCTCTCTCTCTACCCCCTTCCCTCTCTCCCTCCTTCCCTCTCTCTATCTCTCCACCCCCTTCTCTCTCTCTCCCCATCTCAATTCTCCCCTCTCGGTGTTCCACTGTTGCTAGATTGACTGATGTGTTGAGCCTGACTAAAAGCCTGGTACTAGGAACAGGCACACACACACACACACACACACACACACACACACACACACACACACACACACACACACACACACACACACACACACACACACACACACACACACACACACACACACACACACACACACACACACAGCTGATTCAGTCATTCCACTGCATCAGACACTGAGCTACTGCAGAGCTCAACCATTCCCGCAATGCTGAGTAATGGAACAGCCATGCATGCACGCGCGCGCGCACACACACACACACGCGCGTGCGCGCACACGCACACCCTCTCTAAACATGCCCAAAAACAGACTTCACCACCAACAATCCCTCATCCACCCAAACAAACACTATCTCCCTGCAATACACACACACACACACACACACACACACACCATGAACTTCAGCATAGTAACATATGCAACCTCACCTATATAAATGGCATAGTAGGCAAACTGGGGTGATTTTTACTGATAATTAAGCAGTAGAATTAAACCACTACAAAACAACTTAACAATAAGGCCTTAAGTTGCAATAAGACCTGTCTGTGTGTGTGTGTGTGTGTGGTGAGATAACCACTTCCTGTGGGAAAAGGGTCTAGTTCCTGTGTGAGGCCTGACCCTTCCCACAATGAAGCCTGACCAGTGACCACCCATTAGCAGAACTACTCTCTCCAACCAACACCCACTGGCCCAAGCACCAGAGAGAGAGAGAGAGAGAGAGAGAGAGAGAGAGAGAGAGAGAGAGAGAGAGAGAGAGAGAGAGAGAGAGAGGAGAGAGAGGAGAGAGAGAGAGAGAGAGAGAGAGAGAGAGAGAGAGAGAGACTACTGCTAGTCTTTGGAGGCACCGCGAAATCTCAACATAAGCACATGTCCCTAATATTGGCTATTGGATTCGATGTGTACAGTAAAACATCGCGGATGGACGATGA
>NC_084995.1:44598190-44601376 GCF_963854185.1 Sardina pilchardus | reverse complement strand
TTAGTTAAAAAATACAAGGTCATGTTGAGGTCACTGCAGCAGAAGACCCTGAAATTGAGCTACGCTACACACACACACACATACACACACACACACACACACACACACAGACACAGCAACCCCTCCCACCTGCTCAGAAAGCTCTGAGCAGCAAAATGGTCCATTTCCTTAATTAAACTGCAGTACAAGTGTGCGTGCAGCGCACACACACACACACACACACACACACACACAGCCCTTCCTGTCCTGACACACAACCCACTCTCAGTAACTAGATTTCTCCTGCAGAGACTGACTGACCTCCCTCTGCATCTCACGACTGAACACACACACACACACACACACACACAGTGGGTGGAGTTTCCAGCCAGCACAAAAGACAGCTTCCTCATCACTCAGCATGTGTGCATGTGTGTGCGTTTGTGTGTGTGTGTGTGTGTCTGTCTGTCTGTCTGTCTGTCTGTGTATGTCTGTGTGTGTATGGCAATGTGCAATCTGCAGTCACATTGTAGTCTCAGTATTCCAGCTTCAGCCCAATGGAGGACAGCAGTCAAATGCCAAACAAGTCCAAACAACAAATGGCACTAGTCTAAAGCAACTAAGTGACACACGCACATAATAATCATCAGGACCCAAAGTACTACTCCTGAGGTTAGCTTGGATCCACACACACACACACACACACACACACACACACACACACACACACACACACACACACACACACACACACACACACACACACACACACACACACTATCCCAGCTTGGGACTATATTGCTATATTGGGGCGAAGCACTGCTGGGCACAGAGATTGTCTGTGCTGCATGACAGTCCAACAACGCGAGATTACATTCACTATGCTAAGCTGAGCTAGCGGGGGGCGTTTCCATTCACTATGCTAAACTAAGCCAGCGGGGGCGATTCCGTTCACTATGCTAAGCTAAGCTAGCAGGGGGCGCTTCCATTCACTATGCTAAACTAAGCTAGCGGGGGCGCTTCCATTCACTATGCTAAGCTAAGCTAGCAGGGGCGCTTCCATTCACTATGCTAAGCTAAGCTAGCAGGGGGCGCTGCCAGACTACGACAGAGCATGCGCATGCATGCACAGAGACAAAAAAGTTTTTGCCCAGTTATTTAACTCGAGGGGAGACGGTGAATAACCCAATTTCAACGGTGGCGTGTTGTTTTAAGGCTCTCATGGCTCATTTGACATTCATATTTTCATTATTAACAGTACAGAGGGCTGGATTTTCAATTCAACTATTAGCCTAGTCTGGGCCCAGGTCTAAACTATTAGTCTAGGGCCAGGTCTAAACTATTAGTCTAGGTCAGGTCTAAACTATTAGTCTAGGTCAGGTCTAAACTATTAGTCTAGGTCAGGTCTAAACTATTAAGTCTGGGCCCAGATCTAAACTATTAGTCTAAATCAGGTCTAAACTGGACCAGGTCTACACAAGACCTGGCCCTGGATAATAACGAAAGTGCTGCTCCTCTACTAGACCAGAACACACACACACATAAAACACATCCACATTATTGATTATGCTGCACTTTCTCTTGCTTCTTTCTCTTCATCCAAGATCTCTCTCTCTCTATCTCTCTATCAGAGAACAAACAAAACAAATCAGCCATCGTCTTAAAAAAAGACCTCTCCCATTGTGCACACAGTGAAGTGTGTGTTCCACCCCTTCCTATTCACTAGTGCAAGTATCCATGACAACACTCATGTTTGTCTCTGTATCCACTACTTTTGAACATGTGTATCACGCTCCCCTCTTCTCCATCTCTCTCTGTGAGTGTGTGAGTCAGAGAGGACCTCTCCCTAGAAGCATGATCTAATTCAGCTCTGTGGGAACACCAAATAACTACTCTTGAAATTACACACACACACATCGAAAATCAAATCCAGACCTGATTATAACGTGTGTATATATATATATATATATATATATATATATATATATATGCGTGTGTGTATATGTGTATCTATGTTTCAGATGAACCACAAAACCATGTTTTCGGGTGACACACACATACACAGACACACACCAGCCTGTCTGGTCCCTCTGATACACACACAGAACGTTACTAAAGAATGTTTTAATCCAGGGCACAGGCAATCCTCACAGTGTGGTGTGCATACATTTGTTGGTATCATACACACACTTTTTTCTCCATGAAATGTCTGTGTTTTCTGCTAGTGGGACAGTGCGTGGTGGTTCCCTGAAGCGTTCGCTCATCTCTAGGGGTCAAAGGTTATTGCTCTTCATTCTAGGACCCTAAATGCAGTGAAGTCAGTGTTCTAGAGCCCTAAAGCATTCTGATGCAGTGCAGTCAGTGTTCTAGAGCCCTAAAGCATTCTGATGTAGTGCAGTCAGTGTTCTAGAGCCCTAGAGCATTCTAAAGCAGTGCAGTCAGTGTTCTAGAGCCCTAAAGCTTTCTGATGCAGTGCAGTCAGTGTTCTAGAGCCCTAAAGCTTTCTGATGCAGTGCAGTCTCTTGACTTGGGTGTCAGCCGTCAAGCAAGATAGAGAAGTCGTCAAATGCCAGCCTTACATTGTACGATTTTCATGCGATTTCAGTCAGCGAATACATTTCCAAAGTCGGATAGAAATCATGGGACTGGACTCACAACGTGCTCCCTTCAACTCATTTAGTGTAAGGTGCCAATCTTACTCATTTAGTGTAAGGTGCCAATTTTAGCGGTTTTGAGTCAATCTGAGTCAGTCTGTCTCTAGTCTTGGTGTTAGGACAATATCAAACATGTTCAAACGATCAAACAAGTCTTTTAGTCGTGGCTCATGCAAATAGTGACGTGAACATTGAACAATATAAAAGCCAACATGGCCTCTCTCCAGCACCAAACAGGAAGGAGCAAAGCAGGCAACAGCTGTAGCCTACATGATCATTTGTTATTTTGTTTCTTATAAATGATCAGTCGGCTACTCTATGACAAAACAACTGTAGTCAGTTAGGGATATCACACATGAAACAGTGCCACTGAAACACGAAAATATAACTTAGACATGCGTTAGGCAATCATTTGAGTTCCTGTTCATATCCAGAGCACGATGGGAAATAATTTAAAGGAATTGTTCTGATCTTGTAATCAGTGACCTGAAAGATCCCTGGTCGTTGCAAAATCATAGCCTGTGATGAACTCGATGACTTGTCTTTAGATGTG
>NC_084995.1:44590690-44593190 GCF_963854185.1 Sardina pilchardus | reverse complement strand
CAGTAACGCTACATATGTCAGTAACACTACATATGTCAGTAACGCTACATATGTCAGTAACACTACATATGTCAGTAACACTTGCTTATGTCAGTAACGCTACATATGTCATTAACGCTACATATGTACAGTATGTCAGTAACGCTACATATGTCAGTAACACTACATAGTATGTCAGTAACGCTACATGTGTCAGTAACGCTACATATGTACAGTATGTCAGTAACGCTACATGTGTCAGTAACGCTACATATGTACAGTATGTCAGTAACGCTACATGTGTCAGTAACACTACATATGTACAGTATGTCAGTAACGCTACATGTGTCAGTAACGCTACATATGTACAGTATGTCAGTAACGCTACATGTGTCAGTAACGCTACATATGTACAGTATGTCAGTAACGCTACATATGTCAGTAACGCTACATATGTACAGTATGTCAGTAACGCTACATATGTCAGTAACGCTACATATGTACAGTATGTCAGTAACGTTACATGTGTCAGAAACGCTACATATGTGCAGTATGTCAGTAACGCTACATATGTCAGTAACACTACATATGTACAGTATGTCAGTAACGCTACATATGTCAGTAACACTACATATGTACAGTATGTCAGTAACGCTACATATGTCAGTAACACTACATATGTACAGTATGTCAGTAACGCTACATATGTCAGTAACACTACATATGTACAGTATGTCAGTAACGCTACATGTGTCAGTAACACCTGCTTATGTCAGTAACACTACATATGTATGTCAGTAACACTACATATGTCAGTAACTGCATGTCGGTTACATTATGACGGCCCGGTGCTGGCGGTGAAGTGCCTTGCTCATGAGTGCAACAGAGATTTGAGTTCAACATACACTCACAGACTGGTTTGGGTTTAAGATTGGACTCAAAGACAGAGGTTTGGGTCTAACATTGGGCTCAAAGACTGAGTTTTGGATTTAAGATTGGGCTCACAGACTGTTTGGATTTAAGATTATGTTCACAGACTGAGGTTTAGGTTTAAGATTGTAATGAGATCCTGTTTAGTGGAATTAAGATTGGGCGATAGATAGTGTTTGGGGCCACAGTGAGGAACTGCTCAAGGTTATAAATCGCTCTTTTGTTTGTGTTATCAGCGTCTGAGAAACTTCCGGAGGTTCTGTGACACAGACAATATTACTCAGGCTGAGTCAGAGAAGTGTAAACACTCCTCCAAGAGGAAGCCACACACACACACACACACACACACACACACACACACACACACCTAAAGCGGCTTGGAGGGTGTAGCAGGTGGAGGGGTTGAGCAGAGTGGACTCATAGGCCAAATGTAGTGATGCGATTGGATTCAGTTTGGCTTTGGCTTCTCTTCTGCCACTCTTGCCCTCTACCCTCTACCCTCTTGCCCTCTACCCTCTACCCTCTTGCCCTCTACCCTCTGCCCTCTTGCCCTCTACCCTCTGCCTCTCTTGCCCTCTACCCTCTGCCTCTCTTGCCCTCTACCCTCTGCCTCTCTTGCCCTCTACCCTCTGCCCTCTTGCCCTCTACCCTCTACCACTCTTGCCCTCTATCCTCTGCCTCTCTTGCCCTCTATCCTCTGCCTCTCTTGCCCTCTGCCACTCTTGCCCTCTACCCTCTGCCACTCTTGCCCTCTACCCTCTGCCTCTCTTGCCCTCTACCCTTTACCTCTCTTGCCCTCTGCCACTCTTGCCCTCTACCCTCTGCCTCTCTTGCCCTCTACCCTCCACCACTCTTGCCCTCTACCCTCTACCCCTCTTGCCCTCTACCCTCTTGCCCTCTACCCTCTACCCCTCTTGCCCTCTACCCTCTACCCCTCTTGCCCTCTACCCTCTTGCCCTCTACCCTCTACCACTCTTGCCCTCTACCCTCTACCCTCTGCCCTCTGTCTCTGCTGAGCTACTGCAGCTGAGCTGGTGTGGGAGTGGCTAGTGCTTGTGTGCGTGTGTGAGTTAGTCTGGCTATCACCGTACTATAAGCTCAGTCTTTTAAGTGTGTGTGTGTGTGTGTGTGTGAGTTAGTCTGGCTATAACCATACATACAAAGCTCAGTCTTTACTCTTTTAAGTGTGTGAGTGTGTGCCTGTGAGAGAGAGTTAGTCTGGCTATCGCCATACTAAGCTCAACCTTTTAAGATTGACCATTAGTCTGGGGAGTCTGTGCTTTATTTCCACTGCACAAGAGGCGTGATCAATGGGCATAGCTCAAATGACTCCGTCTATCAGGCAAAAGATCCGAGTGCACCTGATGGATACGCCAGTTTGTGATTGGTTCCAGCTAACGTGGACAGGAAGCAGGAGAGATAGATGTGCAGGTTTCCAGCCTGAGCTGCAGAGCCACATCCAAATCACCGGCAGATCGGGCTGGTTTCACCCAGTCTAGCTTGGACGGATCCCCTTGGAACTAACTTGCTGCTGGAAGTGGTGTTGGTGGGAGGCCAGTGGGGGGCTCTCTTCCCTCTGGCCAAACAGATC
>NC_084995.1:44523190-44585690 GCF_963854185.1 Sardina pilchardus | reverse complement strand
CATTGAACCAACAAAGTAAATGCACAAATAGGATTTTGTGTAATTACCTCCACCAAGGAAGGTATGTTTTCATCAGTGTCTGTCTGTCTGTCTGCAAAATAACTCAAAAAGTTCTGGATGGATTTCGATGAAATTGTCAGGGAAGGTCTGAAATGTCCCAAGGACGAAACATTTTGGGAGTGATCCGTAACACCGTCTGGATCCAGGAGGCGGTTATGTTTTCACTTGGCGGAGGTCTGCACTAGAGTTCTTAACGGCTCGGGTCAGCCCGACAAACCCGACGGGACGCGCGGGTTCGGGTCGAAAATATAAGCAGATGACTCGGGTCGGGTCGGTCCTCGAGCTTAATATTTTCTGCTCAGTGAAAAAAAAAAAAAAAAATCATTGCTGCTGTTTACCGCGAATCATCATGAATTTCTCCTTGGGGATCAATAAAGTATCTATCTATGGCCTACCGAAAGTCTGGCTGCTGCATGCAACATGCATGCAATCATGGAGCGGGGGCAGACGTGACGCTACTGCGTTGGGAGATGGAAGGACAGAGCTTGCAGGAACTCTGCCATGTGTGTTGCACCAACATTTGTGACTCTCCACGGCAAAACCAGTCGCTTGTCGCAACAGGCGTTTCTGAGAAAAATGACCATTTATGTTACTTGTGCTAAAATCGTGGATTTTTTTTGTGTGTTTTGAAACAGTGGGAGGTCTACACTGTACAGCCGTGAATACATTTCACCGAAAAACGTACCTTTTCTAGTCTAAAAACGTGAGTTTCTTGAGGTGAGAAATTCAATTCCAGCAGAAGTTAGTCTCGTTTTTGCCGCTCTATTCCAATATTTACGGTAAATGCACTCATTGACAACCACCAAGCTATCCGCGTGCTGTAAATACAAGTAAGTACCGGAAATCTTAAAATAGCGGCGACCTTACAAAGCGTTCGTGAGTGTTGAGCCGACGGTTAACTTCAGAGACAGATTTCTCCGTTTTTCTCTTGGCATGACAGGATGAACTGAACTCCTTTGAACGTTTATATTTCAGTAATATGACATTCAATTCATTAGATATAGGTATCGTTTTGAAGGTTAATTATACCCCTTCGTGAAAACTTAATAACTATGATTTTGAAAATTTGAACAATGTGACTGATTTTGCCGTGGAAGGTCAAATTTTTATGAGTTCCTATGCAAGTTCTAAGAAGCCGTCTCCTTGAACAAAATAAAAAGGCAGTAGATTGTTGTTGGGCTATAACCTACGTCTTCGTGAATATAACAACTCATTGCCATCATAGTGAAGCGTGTATGAAGCGGTTATTGAAATATCATGCTCTGTGGATGATTCTGCCTTTTTTATAGCAAGAACAGTAAGTTTCCCCATTTATATCATGTCTCTGTTGTGGAAAATATCGTTTCACTTGGTTTTTACGTGGGTTAGGTAGGCTAGGCAACTGCACATAATTGTGCCCTTAACGACCTATAGGATAACATGGGAAAACTCGACCGCCGGCGTCGGGCCGCGGGCCGGGTTCGGGTAGATAATTCATATTTATGTGTCGGGTTACATCGGGCTCGGGCTTTGAAAGGCATGGTCTGGGTCGGGTCGGGTTGTAATTTTCAGGCCCGTTGAGAACTCTAGTCTGCACTCTCTGAGTGCTTTTCTAGTTATCCATATTTTGTGTAGTCAGTCTACAGTATATCAGAACACCTGACATACAATCCAAACAGTCTCTACAAGAAACCTCAGAGCGTTACATTTCATTTGAGACCAAGATATTTTACCAAGAAATGTACAATTGACCAGGGGCCGGTTTCCCGATAACGTTCACTCTTAGCGAGCTACGAACACTCCAAAGGTATAACTTACCAAAGTTGTTCACCTTTATAGTCGTGGTTCCCGAACTATCACTTAGGAGTCTTCTTACGAAAAGCTCCTTACGTCCGACGTATAAGGCACTGTCCACCATGAAGGTGCTGAATTAGGTGACATCGATTGCTCAGAAATCGATTTTTTATTTCACACGGAGGCTTGACAGACTTATGAAAGCGTTCGTTGCACCAAAAAACATTGCTTATAATAGCCTATCGCCCCCACAACATTCACGCAACTTCAACGTGGATGAACTTATTAGCACACAATGATAAAAAAAGTAGTCTAGAAATTAAATGATCTACGTCCGCCAAGTAGGTTATGTTTTCATCTGGGTTAGTTTGTTGGTGTGTTAGTTTGTTTCCCGCATGGATAAAAAGATTCGAACGCTTCATGTTTGAAAGCAGAGGTCTGCGCTCTCTGAGTGCTTTTCTAGTTTGTTTGTTTGTTTGTTTGTTTGTCCGTTTGTTTGCAAGATAGGCTAACTCTAAAAGTTAAAGATGGATTTCGATTAAATTTCCAGGGAAGATCTGAAATGACCCAAGGAAGAAACTATTTAATTTTGTGAGTGATTCGTATCACCGTCTGGATGCAGGAGGCGTAGGCTACATGTGTTTGCTTGGGGGAGGTTTGTGCTTTTCTAGTTGAAATAGGCTATGTAGACTTTTTTTTTTAATCACAGCTGATTGACCAACATCCTCATCCAGTATTGTGTGCCTCTGGTTAACATTAAACATGACAGCAAGCCCGCACATTAGGTCTAAACATTGTAGGACGGTGGGGGGAAGCAAAGAATAAAGCACTTTTAATTATTTTCAAATGCGTGCACGTTTCATATTTGTATGAAAACATTTCCAGAAACTATTTTCTAAATTAGCATACTTACATAAAGTCATTAGCGAACCAAAATAGTGATTTTGTATCATATGAGTTGCATGCGTAACGGAAATTGCTGTAGGGTACAGTGGCGGCGACTAGCGTCGCGAGTCGAAACATTGCTAAGGTGCAGCTAAGAGAGATCTGAGAGTGCTCCAGACCACTCTTACCAACGAACGACGTGCGAAAGACATTCGTAGCAAAGAAGCTTTCGGGAAATGTGTGAGGTACTTAAGGTAGAGCTTAAGATAGAGGTTACAAACATGTCGTTAAGAAGGCTTCGGGAAACCGGCCCCTGTTCAATACATAAAAAGTATACAATCTAGCTAAGTAAACACCCCTATAGAGCACATTCTCTTTCAGTCATGGACACATTAACATTAAGATCTAATTCAACATTCAACAATGTTTTGTCATCACCCACAGAAAACCAAAATAGCTACTTATTTATAATTCTTATTTATTTATTTAACATCATCTTATGACATAAGCGACACAGGGATGTGTGTGTGCTGATGCTGATGTGCGTGTTCATGTGTGTGTGTGTGCTGAAGTTTCCCATATTCAACAAAAATATTTGAAATATATGTTCACAATATATTTTTAAATATATGTAAATATTTGAAATTGGCCCCAACAAATACATTTGTGACATTTACACATTTCAATATATTTTTTCTGTATAGGTTGTATATGTGTGTGTGTGTGTGTGACGTGTGTGTGTGTCAGTGCCTGTAATCTATGCCGTATGGACTCTTCCCTTCAAAATCGCCATCTGAACATGGACATGTCTGGCCATCTGACTTCAGCACATTCTGAGGAAAAAAAGGAATTATGGGACATGTAGTCAAAAACAACTCTCTATCTCAGCTGTTACAAATAGTGGAACTTTTCCTAAAAGTGTGTGTGTGTTTGTATACAAAACTCAGCAGCCAGGCTCTTGACGAAATCTAAATCTAGAGAACACATCACCCCAGTTCTGGCCAATCTACATTAGTTGCTGGTAGGTTTTAGGATCAAACTGTTTCAACTAGGCCTGTTAGATTAATCGTGTAATGGCCTAGGGAACCATACAATGAGGGAGGATGGAGGCGTGATATGTTTAGACAATAAATTGTGGTTTATTAACCAAATTACGAGGAAATAATACCTTAACAAAACCGTAGATAGATAGGCAGCGATCAGTGGTCAGTGGTGAGGTGCGGTCGATGTTGCGTGTAGGTAATGTAGTGTGTGCGTGTTGCATGTTACTATCAATCAAATAATAACTAAAGGCAGGCGCAGCAGCAGGCGCAGCCCGGCGTTTGGGCCATGGAGGTATTATATAAACTGGAGAGAGGGTCTAAGTCCTGCCCCCATTCTAGCCTAGCATGGGCCCCATGGCCCATGCTAGGCTAGCTACTTCAGCCAAAAAAGTTTGAAATTGGCCGCAGCCATCTTTGAGAAAATAGCGTTCCATGGGTGTTCAGTTTCGTCACCAGCTAGAATGAGCCAATTAGGTTCCACGTTACAACGAGACAACGTAAGGTACATCGTTGATGAAGATTGGAGAGTGAGAGAAGGTGTTCGTGAACACGCTCCTATCGTTACAGGTGCAAATGTATTTAATTATTTGAGTTGGGATGGTGGTGGAGAAGTTTGCCCCTTGTCTCGAAATCCTATAATGTGATATACAGTCATGGTTGAAATTGTTGGCACCCATGCTAAAGTTGACTAAAAAGGGGAATATCAAATCATCTTTTGGAAATTGATTTTAATGGCTTAAGTAATAAAATTAGGAAAAATCCAACCTTTAAGGACACCAATTTTCTTTGTGAAAGATTATTGTATCATAAATAAATAAATGTTCTTCCCAAAATACAGAGGTCAAAAAGATTGGCACCCCTATGTAACCCTATGGGAATTTAACACATAGGGTTAGGCAGTTTTTTATTTTTAAAGGCCACGTATTTCATGGATCCAGGATACTATGCATCCTGATAAAGTTCCCTTGGTCTTTAGAACTAAAATTGACCCACATCATCACACATCCTTCACCATACCTAGAGATAGGCATGGTGTTTTGTTCAGTTTTCTTCAGTTAGCCTATTAGCCTGTTTGATGCTCACTGAACTCAATGCTAATCAAACAAGCTAATAGGCTAACTGAACAAAACTGAAAAAAACACCATGCCTATCTCTAGGTATGGTGAAGGGTGTGTGATGATGTGGGTCAATTTTAGTTCTAAAGACCAAGGGAACTTTATCAGGATGCATAGTATCCTGGATCCATGAAATAAGTGGCCTTTAAAATAAAAAAAACTGCCTAACCCTATGTGTTAAATTCCCATAGGGTTACATAGGAGTGCCAATATTTTTGACCCCAGTATTTTGGGAAGAACATTTATTTATTTATGATACATTATTCATTCACAAAGAAAATTGGTGTGTCCTGAAAGGTTGGATTTTTCCTAATTGTATTACTTAAGCCATTAAAATCAATTTCCAAAAGATGATTTTATATTCCTCTTTTTAGTCAACTTTAGCATGGGGTGCCAACAATTTCAAACATGACTGTATGTCATGATATAATAAACATGGCGAGTCAATGTTGAGCAAGAATTCACTTAGCATACACATAAATATGATCCCCACAGTAAATGCTTTGAACTGACTGTAGCCTAGGATGTTATGTGCGCAATAGGCTGTGTCTACCCGACGAAAATGACTCTTAATAAGTAGACATGGGATGTAAGAAACGTGTGGATACCTGATATTTGTGCTATGTGCTGCACCCAGCGTGAATTTGCAGCTTAAAGGGATATTCCGCCATTTGTGGAAATACGCTCATTTTCCACCTTCCCTCGAGCAAAACAATCGATATTTACCTTGTTCCCGTTCATCCAGCCATTCTGTGAGTCTGGCGATACAACTTTTAGCTTCAGCCTAGCATAGATCATTGAATCGGATTAGACCATTAGCTTCTCGCCTGCTAGCTTCATGTTTAAAAGTGACATTTCTGGTAATTTTCCCATTTAAAACGTGTGTCCGCTCAAGTTAGAAAGTGCAATAAGACCAACTGAAAATGAACCCTGCCGTTTTTCTAGGCTGATTTGACATGGAACTACATTCTCATCTGGCGTAATAATCAAGGCAACTTGCAGCTACTGGCACTACTACTGCTTGATGTCTATGGGGACTATTTTCAGATGCTGCGTACGATATCACTGCGCCTATGGTACGTTTGCAAGTTGCCTTGATTATTACGCCAGATGAGAGTGTAGTTCCATGTCAAATCAGCCTAGAAAAACGCCAGGTTTCATTTTCAGTTGGTCTTATTGCACTTTCTAACTTGAGGAGACACGTTTTAAATGGGAAAATTATCAGAAATCTTAGTCACTTTTAAACATGAAGCTAGCAGGCGAGAAGCTAATGGTCTAATCCGATTCAGTGATCTATGCTAGGCTGAAGCTAAAAGTTGTATCGCCAGACTCACAGAATGGCTGGATGAACGGGAACAAGGTAAATATCGATTGTTTTGCTCGAGGGGAGGTGGAAAATGAGTGCATTTCCAAAAATGGCGGAATATCCCTTTAAACCTACATTTGTAGACAGACGAAATGAAGCCAACGCATATTATAGGATAGAAGCGCGCATCCATGTGTTGTGTTTCGAGCAGCATGCATTTTAAAGGGATAGTTCGGGTTTTAAGACACAAAGTTATATGGGTTCCCTGTCAGCAACGTTGTGCATCAGCACTGACTTACCCCCCGACAGCGTCCTGTGAGCCGAGATCCAGCCGGTTTTTGATCGTTTTTGATGCTGAATAAAGTAGTCCGGCAAGTTTCTGGGGTCACGAAAGTAAAGTGTTTTTCTTCTCAAAACCATATGCGTTCAACAGAGTGATATATTTGCACCACAAAAACGTTGTCCAGCTGTCAGTAGCGCGCAGTGATAGGAATCGCGAAAAATAAGTAAGTGATAACGAGGTTAGAATTTTTCCTGGACAACGTTTTTGTGGTGCAAATATATCACTCTTTTGAACGCATATGGTTTTGAGAAGAAAAACACTTTACTTTCGTGACCCCAGAAACTTGCCGGACCACTTTCTTCAGCATCAAAAACCGGCTGGATCTCGGCTCACAGGACGCTGTTGCGGGGTAAGTCAGTGCTGATGCACAACGTTGCTGAAAGGGAACCCATATAACTTTGTGTCTTAAAACCCGAACTATCCCTTTAAGTCTGCTATCACTGTCGGAAACTTTTGCCGTTATCTACTGTAGGCTATGTGACCCCACAACGCTGTGTTGTTATGAACTACAGGTAGGAACTGCAGCTGAACGTTTTAAAATAGTCCTCATAGCCTACACGACAGTGAGTAGGTTAATAATTGCTTTGCATTTCCTAAAATATCTTATAATACCTTGCCAACTCGTACATAGTCTAATGCAAATAATAGTAACCTATAAGAACAACATTTGCTTTTTTCTTTTATTCACAAAGCCTGGTATACAGTCTAATCCACAGGCATTACGTCAAGTATCGGTAACTTAATCCAAGTCGTCAGTCCTTTTATTTATGTCTTCTAGAATGCGTAATCAACATGGACGCGCGAGGATACTCGTGCTCAACACCAAACTCGTGCATGAGTTGTCATCTACCAATCAGCATGCAAAAACTGGTGCCGGACGTTGCAACCATGTAACGCCATTTTTTTTTTTTAAATGTCGGCGGCCAAATGCCATGGTAACTGGCTGAAGCGAACCCTCCAAATCCTGACCCCCTGATTTGGCCTACATACCAAAATCAAGAGAAAGACTGCTGGAATCCGGAGCACCGCGGACCTGGCGACCCCGCCCACCTCATCAGTCCTAATTGGGAGGAGACAGAGACAGACACAGCAAGGCCTTGCGGCCATCACACCTCCCCCCATAAAAGAAATCCACCGGATTTCCAATGAGGTCAGGACAGGACCCAACTACGAATCCAACAAACATTAACATAATACAATACCAAATACATCTGCAGAATCAAACACCATAAAATTACAGTGTCAATAGGTAGTTCACCCATGTAGGCCTACAACTTCGCTCAATTACCCGACACCATTAACTCATCATCACCAGTGCCACAATCACCAACTTTACAGTTGGATCTGTAGATCTCAGCATTACGTTACCACCAGCAATATTGACTACATAATTCATCCATCATTCCATGAAAAAGTCACATCTACCTTTTCAGGACTAAAATAATTCCCCTCCATCCATTACTCAGCCCATAACCTCACCAGCATCTCCAAGGCTCCAATATTCCGGCGCCTGGAACACGGACAAGACAAGACAAGAGATTGCAGAAATAACAAAACGTACATGTCAGACACACTAGGGAGCAAGAGCAAGTGACAGCGCGTCCGCAACAACGTTCTCTTTGCCTTTGATGTGTCTAATGTGCAGATTGTATGGCTGGAGAAAAAGACTCCAGCACATCAATCTCTGGTTTGGGTTCTGAAGCGAGTGAAGGAAAGTTAATGGATTATGGTCGCTGTAGATGACTATGGGAGTTGGGCTACCTCCAAGGTAGACTTCAACATTTTGTAAAGCCCAAATTAACGCCAATGCTTGCATGGGTGAGACAGATGTTGCAACACATGTACTAGAGCAATTAGCGCTGTCCCTGCTCGGTGCTGCCAGCACCGAACTAGGAGCAGAGCTCAAGTCCGTTTGAACGAACGGCAACTCAACTTTGCCAACACGATAACGGTCAAAATACGGCTTAAGCAGATTGGCGTGACACAGTTGCGTCCGCCTCTTCTTATCCGGCGTGGCCACTACATAATTGTCATTTTTCTCTTGGCGAATCACTGTATATGGCCCTGCACATTTAGCTTGGAATGGAGAGTGTATGACCGGTAAGAGAACCATGACCTGGTCTCCCGGCTTGAAAGAACGACACACAGCCTTCCGATCATACACCTGTTTCATTTTCACTTGCGCCGTTTGCAGTTTGACGCCTGAACCCATTAACATAATCGGTTAGAGACCAAGCACAGTATGACCAAACACGAGTTTGTTTGGGCTATACCCGATACTCGCCTGAGTAACTTCCCTAATCGCCAACAGTAACCAGGCGAGGCCGTCTTCCCAATCCCTGCCTAATTGCACACAATATGCTCTCAGCATGGACTTGTACGTTTGATGAAAACATTCCAAGACCCCTTGACTCTAAGGGTGTCGAGCCGACGATTTATTATGTTGGATCTTTAACAAGAGCAGTATTTGTGAGAATGTTTTAGACGTGAAATTTGTGCCACGATCTGACTGTATTACCTTAGGCAGGCCAAATATAGAAATGAATTGGGAAAGTCCTTTAACCACAGGCTTGACCTTGGGAAAGCGCTTTAACCACAGGCTTGACCTTGATTGAACGCAGTGCACACGCTGCGGGATAACGTGTCATTTGACACGTAACTATAAGCAGGTACATGCAACCAGTCTTTGAACGAGGTAAAGGTCCGACACAATCAATCACAAGACTTTCAAAAGGTTTAGGTGTGGGAGTTATCGGCCGAAGCGGTACAGGCTTAATGGTCTGGTTGGGCTTACCAGTTAATTGACAAACATGACAGGTATTTATGTGGGAAGCGATCTCTCGTTTAATACGAGGCCAATAGCAGTAGCGCAGAATCCTGTCATACGTCTTTTTAATACCCATATGACCCGCATCATCATGGGCAGTCGTCAACACCATTTTACGCATTTTACCATTTTACGCAATGACGAAGGCACTACCACCTGCCAACCACAATCATCTGGAAGTCCACTGCGCTGTGGGCATCTACGCATTAACACATCGTCTCTAACCACATAACCATACATATCATTCTTAGTGTCGCTCACCTTAGCATATAGAGGCTGTAAAGTTGTGTCAGATTGTTGCGCAACGATCAGCTGCTTACGTGGGATTGAATCAGGCAAACCAGGCAGTGGTGGCATCACAGGAATATCACCATCACCTGCTTTGGCTACCGCACGCGAAGCAGAGCGAGTCACGACACTCACGGGGGACACAGGGAGTTTCACTCACATCAAAAAGAGATCACAAGTTAGGTTCACAATCACTGTCAAGATCAGGCGACACTTTGGCCCAAACTCGACACTTGGCTAGCCCTTTACTGAGAATCATGGCAGTGCCATGTAACGGGAGTGCGGGACGCACACCCACCAGCACCTCACCTTGGACCAAGTCAGAGTCTATATACACTCTGTGCAGGGGTACCGACAAAACAGTGAGGTTAATTCCACACACAGAAACAGACTGACCAGAATCTGAGACAAAACCGTAGATAGATAGGTAGTGATCAGTGGTCAGTGGTGAAGTGCGGGCGTGTGTTGCGTGTAGGTAATGTAGTGTGTGCATGTTGCATGTTACAATGAATCAAATAATAGCTAAAGCTAAAGCAGCAGCAAGCGCAGCCCGGCGTTTGGCCTACATGCCAAAATCAAGAGAGACTGCTGGAATCGGAGCACCATATAGGCCGCGGACCTGGCAACCCCGCCCACCTCATCAGTCCTAATTGGGAGGAGACAGAGACAGACACAGCAAGGCCTTGCGGCCGTCACAAATCGATTTTAAATCGTAGTCGCGATTAGGTATATAGGGCAATGTTAAAAACGAGAAATCGGAAAATCGATTTCTCACTTTAACTTGGGTAATTACAGTACTTATGTTGCAAGTGTTGATTTTTGTCTCTTGGATTAAAACTGTATTTTTTCAAGCTTTATTTATTTTTCAAGTTTTGCACTTCATTCATTTTTGTTTAATCAAGGGACTGGACACACAATAAATGTAAAAGTGAGGCTTTTCTCTTAATCCCAAAGGGATTGTTTTCTTTTGTTTACAAGAGGTCTACAGGAAAAGCAAGATGGCAAAAGTTCAATAATTTTTCTTAATACTAATCCCTTATGGGAGTTTTTGTTAAATAGGAGCAGGGTTTGCACTTAAATCCCAATGAGGAAATTATTTGCAAAATGTTCAATGAAAAACAGCATATTTGAAATAATGTCTTTGCCTTTTGTCATTTCACAATTTTTTTTTTTCAGATTGAGAGAAGAAAATCAGGATTTTATTTTTGGGCAAAATCGAACAGCCCTAGTTTCAACATCATTTGTGTGTGAGGGCACGCAGTAACTGTGTGTGTGTGTGTGTGTGTGTGTGCGTGTGTGCACTGTGCATGTGTGTGTGTTTCTGAGTGAACGCATGTATATGTGTGTGCACTGTGCATGTGTGTGTGTGTGTGTGTGTGTGTGTGTGTTTCTGAGTGTGCACTGTGTGTGTGTGTGTGTGTGTGTGTGTGTGTTTCTGAGTGAATGCATGTATACGTGTGTGCTTCTGGATGCATGTGTGTGTGTGTGTGTGTGTGTGTGTTTCTGAGTGAATGCATGTATATGTGTGTGCACTGTGCATGTGTGTGTGTGTGTGTGTTTCTGAGTGAACGCATGTATATGTGTGTGCACTGTGCATGTGTGTGTGTGTGTGTGTGTGTTTCTGAGTGTGCACTGTGTGTGTGTGTGTGTGTGTGTGTGTGTGTTTCTGAGTGAATGCATGTATACGTGTGTGCTTCTGGATGCATGTGTGTGTGTGTGTGTGTGTGTGTGTGTTTCTGAGTGAATGCATGTATATGTGTGTGTGTGTGTGTGTTTCTGAGTGAATGCATGTATATGAGTGTGCACTGTGCATGTGTGTGTTTCTTTTTTTTTTTAAAGTCTATTTTTTGGGCTTTTGTGCCTTTAATGTTGACAGGACAGTAGAGAGAGACAGGAAGTGAATGGGTGAGAGAGTCGGGGTGGGATCCGGAAAGGACCTCGGGGCGGGAATCGAACCCGGGTCGCCGGCGTGCGGTGCAGGTGCCCCAGCCAGTTGCGCCACGGCTGGGGCCGCATGTGTGTGTTTCTGAGTGAATTCACATATACGTGTGTGTTTCTGGATGCATGTGTGTGTGTGTGTGTGTGTGTGTGTGTGTGTGTGTGTGTGTGTGTGTGTGTGTGTGTGTGTGTGTGTGTGTGTGTGTGTGTGTGTGTGTGTGTGTGTTTCTAAGTGAATGCATGTATACGTGTGTGTGTCTGGATGCATGTGTGTGTGTGTGTGTGTGTGTGTTTCTGAGTGAATGCATGTATATGTGTGCACTGTGCATGTGTGTGTGTTTCTGAGTGAATGCATGTATATGTGTGTGCACTGTGCATGTGTGTGTGTGTGTGTGCTTCTGAGTGAATGCATGTATACGTGTGTGTTTCTGGATGCATGTGTGTGTGTGTGTGTGTGTGTGTGTGTGTCTGGATGCATGTGTGTGTGTGTGTGTGTGTGTGTGTTTCTGAGTGAATGCATGTATATGTGTGTGCACTGTGCATGTGTGTGTGTGTGTGTGCTTCTGAGTGAATGCATGTATATGAGTGTGCACTGTGCATGTGTGTGTGTGTGTGTGTGTTTCTGAGTGAATGCATGTATGTGTGTGTTTCTGGATGCATGTGTGTGTGTGTGTGTGTGTTTCTGAGTGAATGCATGTATGTGTGTGAGGACACTCAGTACCTGCCGTCTCCACCACGTGGACGGCCTTGGTGCCGTCGTCCTTGCTGGTGTAGGTGAAGTAGAACCAGCAGTCGTTGGCATCGCGCTCTTTGCAGTGGGAGATGAGAGGCGCAGACCCAGGCTGTGGGAGATCAGCACGGCTCTTCACCTTCTCCAGGTGGAAATACATGCAGTCACGCTCACACGTCTCCTTCTTCTCACCTGTACCGAAGGCACGGCACTGCACACACTCCCTACACACACACACACACACACACACACACACACACACACACACACAATATAGTTTTACTGTTGAACACACAGTAAAGTAAAGCGCATGTACTGCTGACACTGTTGTGCATGACTGCTTTTGGTTTCAGATAAGAGAGGAAGACAGTGAGGGGGAATTATCCAGACATCAGCACCAGGAGAGGATGTCTACATGGTAAAGCAGAAAGAAACAATGCCTTGAATGTGTTTCTGTGTGTGTGTGAGAAAGAGTGTGTGTGTGTGTGTGAGATGGAGAGTGTGTCTGTGCAGTTCCACATATGATGGGTATGTGAGAGAGAAAGAGGGAGAGAGAGAGACACTCACTTGTGCTCTGTACACACGCCCGGACAGGTGGGACACACTTCACAGGTGCGTCCTTGGTACTTGGGGTCAGTGCACTTACACACTCCACACTCACAGGTGCCGCGGCCGTTACAGATCTGCTTGTTCTTGGCCAGACAGGTGGAGGTGTCCAGAGAGCAGTCGCAAGCGCTGCCCGTGTAGTTAGCATCACAGAAGCAGACGCGACATTCACAGCGCCCGTGGCCTGCACACAGAAGTAGAGTTAAACACACACACACACACACACACACACACACGAGTACATATACATGCTAGCCTCCAGAGCTTGTTGTCTGAGCGGTCACAGGCGCAGTTAGACGCACTTGTGTCCACTCACTCACACACACTCACTCACACACACTCACCAGCTTGTTGTTGGAGTGGTCACAGTTGAAGTTAGACACACACACTCACACACACTCACCTCCGCAGGGCTTGTTGTTGGAGCGGTCACAGTTGAAGTTAGACACACACACTCACACACACTCACCTCCGCACAGCTTGTTGTTGGAGAGGTCACAGTTGAAGTTAGACGCACACACTCACACACACTCACCTCCGCAGGGCTTGTTGTTGGAGCGGTCACAGTTGAAGTTAGACACACACACTCACACACACTCACCTCCGCACAGCTTGTTGTTGTAGCGGTCACAGTTGAAGTTAAACGCACACACTCACACACACTCACCTCCGCAGAGCTTGTTGTTGGCGCGGTCGCAGTTGAAGTTAGACACACACACTCACACACACTCACCTCCGCAGAGCTTGTTGTTGGAGCGGTCGCAGTTGAAGTTGTCACACTCGCAGTATTTGCCGCTGTAGCGCTCCTCAGGGTTCTCCCTCTTCTTGCACTCGCACGTGCCGCACACACAGTCGCCGTTGTTGCTGCAGATGTCCGTGCCGTTCTCCATGCGGCAGCTGGCGTCCAGGTCTTCCGTCCGCACCTCGTCTGTGCTGCACTCACACTTCTGACCAATGCGCCCCTCATTACAGCTGACACACACACACACACTTCTGTCAGTTCTTTCTGTTGTGATGTTCTGAAGTCATCTGGTCTCATCAATAAATATGGATAAGTTATTTACATCAATAACATAAGCGAACCCAGGAAAAATGTGTGCAATCAGGGATGGGCAGTATTTATGAGACATGTTTTTAAAATACGCATTTCAAATAGTATTTTGTTATTTGTATTTCACTGGGTTGGCTTCATATTTTGTATAAAAAAAACTTCATATGTGACCATTCATAGCGAAATCAGTCGTTTTGCGCACCACGTTATTTTGAGAAAATCAACAATAACAAACTTCCGGGTTAAAATGTTGAATTTCATGTTTTCGCATAATTTGACTGTATACAGTCCCTGCGGCAGCTGGCGTCCATGTCCTCCTCATTACAGCTGACACACACACACACACACACACACACACACACACACACACACACACACACACACACACACACACACACACACACACACACACACACACACACACACACACACACACACTCACACTAACTACTTTATTTATGTCCGCAATTTATACACTGCAAAAAGTGATATCTTGCCAAGTGTTATAATCTTATATCAAGATTAAGAAAAATCTCATTTGCATTGTTTTTAGCATAAACATACTTACTTTGAGCTTTCTTGTTAGATTATTTGACTTAAAATAAATCAAAGTGCTCTTAAATTAAGACATACTGTAAAAAACAAGCATATTTATCTGCCAATGGAACAACAACATTTTGCCTTAATTTAAGATGAGATTTTATACCTATATAACTATCAGTATGGGTCTCTCACACTGGAAATGAATGAACACAAGGTTCACAAAGGGTTGATCAAACAAAACAGACAAAGCTGAAAGATGTAGCAAATTTATGCGAAAACTACACTAAAGGTGATGCTCAGGTTCAGACAAAAATAGATGACTAATGAATTAATTAGTGATGAAAAAACATTAACTTGTGGCAAATAGATGTTTTAGTAACAAGTAACAAATATTAACAAAGGGTTAATTCATGACTAGTTTGCTATTTATTAAGGACCCTTATTATGGAGTGTTACCGTTATATATTACTAATATGAATGATGAAAAACAAACATTAACTTGTGGCAAATATATATTTTAGTAACAAATATTAACAAAGGGTTAGTTAATGACTAGTTTGCTATTTATTAAGGAGCCTTATTATGGAGTGTTACCCAATTTATCTTAAATCCTAAATCTCATCTCAAATTAAGGCACATTTTTCTTGTAGATTATAACACTTTTTGCAGTGTAATGAATGTGCATCAGGACATGCATGTTACAGATACAGAACATTGCTAAGGCATGATCCACCAATGTGGGTCTGATGACAATTCAAACAGCAGATTTACGGATACACACAACACCTTCTTCATATATGCCGACTTCCAGTAATGGAGGATATTGAGCAGTATTTGGCCATTTGCTTTGCCCCCCTTTTATTTATTTATTTATTTGATCTTATTTGTATTGTTTTTTAACTATGGCTGCAAGGTAGGCAACCTCTTAAAGTGTGTGTGTGTGATCTGTACTGTACTATTGCTGCACAACAAATTGCCCTATTGGGGGACAAATAAAGCAACTTACTACTTACTTACTAGCACTACAAAAGTAACGTGCATCATTGCTCGTTGCCAGAGTATCTTAGTCTGGCTATCACCACACTAAGCTCAGTCTTTTAAGATTGAACATTAGTCTGGGGAGTCTGCACTTCATTTCTACAGCAGAAGAGGCGTGATCAATGGGCATCGTTCAAATGACTCTGTACGCTTGGATAGTCCTTCAACCAAACCTCGTACACACTGTTGTGTGTCTCAGTATAAGCACACATTTGTGGTGTGTGTGTGTGTGTGTGTGTGTGTGTGTGTGTGTGTGCGTGTGCCTACCGGCAAATCCCACATTCATAGGTGCCTCTTCCTGCGCACGCTGGGCTGTTTTTGACGCCCTTATTGTGGCAGTCACACTCGCAGATGAAGTTGAGCTGCACCTCCACCTCCTCAGTCAAGCCCTGCATCTTGATCCTCACCGTCTCCGTCTTGTTGGACGGGCAACCCTTAGACGTGATGGCCACATCAAACGTCACCTGCAGGGACAGAGACGATCAGAGACACTACAGCGCTACAGCGGCAAATACTGCGAGTGTGACAACTTCAACTGCGACCGCGCCAACAACAAGCTCTGTGGAGGTGAGTGTGTGTGAGTGTGTGCGTCTAACTTCAACTGTGACCGCGCCAACAACAAGCTCTGCGGAGGTGAGTGTGTGTGAGTGTGTGCGTCTAACTTCAACTGTGACCGCTCCAACAACAAGCTCTGCGGAGGTGAGTGTGTGTGAGTGTGTGCGTCTAACTTCAACTGTGACCAATCCAACAACAAGCTCTGCGGAGGTGAGTGTGTGTGAGTGTGTGTGTCTAACTTCAACTGTGACCAATCCAACAATAAGCTCTGCGGAGGTGAGTGTGTGTGAGTGAGTGCACACAAGTGCGTCTAACTGACACTGACACTTCTGTTCTCACTGTCCAACAACACAAAGTGAAACAGGTTCTCAAAGCAGTGAATCCCAGGAAGGCTGCTGGCCCTGATGGAGTACCTGGGAAGGTACTTAGAGCATATTGTAATGAACTCTCTGCTGTCTTTACCACCATTTTCAACTTCAATCTCTCGCTCAGGCCATTGTCCCATCCTCTCTGAAATCAGCAACCATCATCCCCATACCCAAGAAATCATCACCAAACAGTCTAGCAGACTACAGACCCGTGGCCCTGCATGTTCTACAGCAGACAAAAAATCTTTACAGAGAATCATAAAAAATGCAGAAAAAATCATTGGTTGCCCCCTCCCCCCCTGTCAGATATTGCACTCAGTTGCACTCTTTCAAGAGCCAAGAACATCATCAAGGACAATACTCATCCTGGCCACCATTTATTTCAACTGTTACCTTCTGGTAGCCGTTATAGGTCCATACAATCCAGTACCACAACATTTAAAAATAGCTTCTTTCCAAACGCAATAGTCTCCCTAAACAAACAATAGCTAAACCCAGCCACCTAGTGTCACTTCTTGCACTTTAATAGTTGCACTCTGACCATTGCTCTGTTTACTCTTTTATTGTGTCTTATATGTGTTTGTGTGTTTTTATGTCTTATAATGATTATTTATTGTATGTGTGCACCCAGTGGAGTAGCGCTCCTAATCTCGTTGTATTGCAAAGTACAATGACAATAAAGGCATTCAATTCAATTCAACTGCGCCTGTGACCGCTCAGACAACAAGCTCTGGAGGCTAGCATGTATATGTACTCGTGTGTGTGTGTGTGTGTGTGTGTGTGTGTGTGTGTGTGTGTGTGTGTGTGTGTGTGTGTGTGTGTGTGTGTGTGTGTGTGTGTGTGTGTGTGCGCGTGTGCGTGTGCGTGTGCCTGTTTAACCCTATGAGCCCTAAGCGGTTTTAAGGGCATTTTCACTACCTCTAGTTAGAAGCATTTATCCTGGTCATTGTGAGTGCCGATCACACATGCTACATATTATGTTTTCAGCACAGTCACACATGTGTGTGTGTGTGTGTGTGTGTGTGTGTGTGTGTGCTACATATGATGTTTTCAGCACAGTCTCGGCCACCCACATCTGCCACAATATCATGTATAAATACTTGCATTGATTTTATTTAGATTTTTAAATAATAAAAATGTAAAAAGCATACTATGCAAATTCTTACATTTCGACGTGTATCTCACCACAACAAAGCTGACAGCTCAACATGATGTGCATGGTTGTGTAGGCCTGACTGTCCTGACAGTGGCAATATAAGAACCATGGTGGAGGTATACTTTGGGGCTGAGCAATTTACAGAAATATGTGGTGTGTGCCTTTCAGAAATAAATGGCAATTTTTATTTAGTGATGAGAAAGGACTTTTTGACACTTTTTGCTCTCCATATTTGTGACACTAGCTGATCTGACCTGACTTGTTTGCGTGGTAGCACACATGACGTGCACAGATGATGATTCTCTATAATATTTTTTACTGCATTGCAATGAAAAAAGTAAAGGCAAAAAAGTGTTTATTTGACAAACAAATTTGGATGCAATATGAGTCTTGAATTGGATACCATACAGCCCAGATAGCAATTTCCTTTGGGCCGGATCCGCATGAAAGCCTTTAGATCCGTATGTAGCGGACCTACGGTATCTGACTGTGGGCCAGATGTGGCCCACACACAATAAGCGGACCCGTATTGCAGATCCGTACAACACAGAATAAGTGGACCCGTGTCACACACAATAAACGGAACCATATTGCAGATCCGTACCACACACAAGAAGTGGACCCGTACCACACACAAGAGGCGGACCCGTATTGCAGATCCGTACAACACAGAATAAGAGGACCCGTGCCACACACACACAATAAAAGGACCCGTATTGCAGATCCGTACCACACACAAGAAGCAGACCCGTACCACACACAAGAGGCAGACCCGTATTCATTGGTTTCATCAGGTCCCTTTGCACAGGTGTATCAATCACCATGCAGTCTGCATTGATAATCAAGGTGCTTCATTTTATACACCTGTGGAAAGGGACCTGATGAAACCCATGAATTGCAGATCCGTATACCACACAACGGTAGAGCGGTAGATAAAACAGAGTGGCGACACTCCCATAGACCTCCGTAGGAAAAAATGGCAGTGCTTTTTCCAGGCTATTTCCTCGTTATAGGACTTTTGGAACTATTTACAGCCAATATCTTAGTCAGTAGTTAATGAGTTAATTTATTACACCTTCCAGCATCTAGAAGTACATCCCACCCTCCTGGAATTCAGCCATTCAGCGCAGGTTTTTTGGAACTTTTGATCGCGTGGCGGCGACATCAAAGCGTGTCGCAACTCTCTCTGCTCTCTCTATGGCTCTGCCACACACAAGAAGCAGACCCGTACCACACACAATAAGCGGACCCGTATTGCAGATCCGTACAACACACAAGAAGCGGACCTGTACGGGTTCGCTTACTGTGTGTGGTACGGATCTGCAATACAGTTCCGCCTCTTATGTGTGGTACGGGTCCGCTTATAGGGCTCGGGATCATGACGTGAAAACTTTGCGGGCACAGCACAGCTAATACTATATTTCTGCTTCTTGTCTTCTGCATCTGAATGAATGGACATCACGTTCAGTGCGCTACCAACATGGCGGCAATATTCCTAGAATGCAAGTCGTGTGCCCGAGCCCTATTGTGTGTGGTACGGATCTGCAATGCGGTTCCGCCTCTTATGTGTGGTATGGGTCCGCTTCTTGTGTGTGGTACGGATCTGCAATGCAGGTCCCATATCACATATGACTTTAAGCAGACATTCACAACATCCCCAACTGGTCACCACTATAAAAAAACTTTGCAGAAGAATTAAGGATGCTTATCACAATTTTATGACTTTATAAACCTCATGGTTTAGATATAAAATATAACCTAGACATTCTCTGATAACTTTAATTATATTTTGTGTAGGCCTACTTTGTTTGCTTGTTTGTTTGCTTTGTCTGCTTCCCAGCATGCATTGCAAATATTAGTTTTGAATTTTGAAACAATGTGGTTGGGATATTTTAGCTTATAGGCTAACCTACTCCACTGATGTTTTGAACAACAACATTACCAGATATGACCATTGACTTAGTAATTTATTAGGGGGGAAATACACCGTAGTCGTGAAAGTATTAGACCTAACCGGGTATAAATATCCAGCTAACTTATCTAGTGATTATGCATCTGGACGTGATCATCAATCTCCAAGCCGCACCCACAGGTAACATAAATAAGTGTGTGAAATGAAATACTAGACGGTAGGCCTAATTGCAAATCATTACTGCATGCCAATTACTGCTTAACAACATTGACAGCTGTTTCACTCACATAACGCCACACGCTTCGTGACAGATTGACTTGGGTAAACTCCATGGCGCAAATGCTAAACGGTGAACAGATAGTTGGGTGAAATTCGATTTTTCCTCTTTTTACGTCGCAGTGACAAAATACGTTTTTTAAAAAGCTCTGAATCATCGCCGGGACGTTATCTTGTTTGTTGGGAGCAGTCTCAGCCCTTATTGCCACCAGATCAGTTAAACGGATCCAAAACAATTTTGGACCGATGTGCGTTTGGACGTCGGATCAGGTCCACTATTCAGATCCGTGCCGGATGGCGTGGTAGGTGTGTTTTGCTATCTGGGACGGACCTGGACGAGTGCAAGTTCATATCTGCCGCAAATCCGTCAAACAGATCCAAATCAATTCTGGACCGATGTGCGTTTGGACGCCGGATCAGGTCCATTATAAAGATCCGTGCCGAATGTTGTGGTACATGTGGCCCAGTTCCGTCCCAGTGCAGTTTTGCTATCTGGGAGGAGTTTGCTAGGATCTCAAAACCGTATGCCTATTATGAACGTGACTTGCCAAAGAGAAACGCATGATAACGTTGGATTATGAACATAGGCTATTATGCCACACAAAAACATGGGGTAAGTGGAACGAAATGAAGTTATTATTTTGCTGTCACTTCGTCTGTTTCATGGCCTATAATGCTGTGTTTGGTATCTGTGGATAGCTCTCCCAGATAGCAAAACTGCACTGGGACGGAACTGGGCCACATGTACCACAACATTCGGCACGGATCTTTATAATGGACCTGATCCGGCGTCCAAACGCACATCGGTCCAAAATTGATTTGGATCTGTTTGACGGATTTGCGGCAGATATGAACTTGCACTCGTCCAGGTCCGTCCCAGATAGCAAAACACACCTACCACGCCATCCGGCACGGATCTGAATAGTGGACCTGATCCGACGTCCAAACGCACATCGGTCCAAAATTGTTTTGGATCCGTTTAACTGATCTGGTGGCAATAAGGGCTGAGACTGCTCCCAACAAACAAGATAACGTCCCGGCGATGATTCAGAGCTTTTTAAAAAACGTATTTTGTCACTGCGACGTAAAAAGAGGAAAAATCGAATTTCACCCAACTAACTATCTGTTCACCGTTTAGCATTTGCGCCATGGAGTTTACCCAAGTCAATCTGTCACGAAGCGTGTGGCGTTATGTGAGTGAAACAGCTGTCAACGTTGTTAAGCAGTAATTGGCATGCAGTAATGATTTGCAATTAGGCCTACCGTCTAGTATTTCATTTCACACACTTATTTATGTTACCTGTGGGTGCGGCTTGGAGATTGATGATCACGTCCAGATGCATAATCACTAGATAAGTTAGCTGGATATTTATACCCGGTTAGGTCTAATACTTTCACGACTACGGTGTATTTCCCCCCTAATAAATTACTAAGTCAATGGTCATATCTGGTAATGTTGTTGTTCAAAACATCAGTGGAGTAGGTTAGCCTATAAGCTAAAATATCCCAACCACATTGTTTCAAAATTCAAAACTAATATTTGCAATGCATGCTGGGAAGCAGACAAAGCAAACAAACAAGCAAACAAAGTAGGCCTACACAAAATATAATTAAAGTTATCAGAGAATGTCTAGGTTATATTTTATATCTAAACCATGAGGTTTATAAAGTCATAAAATTGTGATAAGCATCCTTAATTCTTCTGCAAAGTTTTTTTATAGTGGTGACCAGTTGGGGATGTTGTGAATGTCTGCTTAAAGTCATATGTGATATGGGACCTGCATTGCAGATCCGTACCACACACAAGAAGCGGACCCATACCACACATAAGAGGCGGAACCGCATTGCAGATCCGTACCACACACAATAGGGCTCGGGCACACGACTTGCATTCTAGGAATATTGCCGCCATGTTGGTAGCGCACTGAACGTGATGTCCATTCATTCAGATGCAGAAGACAAGAAGCAGAAATATAGTATTAGCTGTGCTGTGCCCGCAAAGTTTTCACGTCATGATCCCGAGCCCTATAAGCGGACCCGTACCACACATAAGAGGCGGAACTGTATTGCAGATCCGTACCACACACAGTAAGCGAACCCGTACAGGTCCGCTTCTTGTGTGTTGTACGGATCTGCAATACGGGTCCGCTTATTGTGTGTGGTACGGGTCTGCTTCTTGTGTGTGGCAGAGCCATAGAGAGAGCAGAGAGAGTTGCGACACGCTTTGATGTCGCCGCCACGCGATCAAAAGTTCCAAAAAACCTGCGCTGAATGGCTGAATTCCAGGAGGGTGGGATGTACTTCTAGATGCTGGAAGGTGTAATAAATTAACTCATTAACTACTGACTAAGATATTGGCTGTAAATAGTTCCAAAAGTCCTATAACGAGGAAATAGCCTGGAAAAAGCACTGCCATTTTTTCCTACGGAGGTCTATGGGAGTGTCGCCACTCTGTTTTATCTACCGCTCTACCGTTGTGTGGTATACGGATCTGCAATTCATGGGTTTCATCAGGTCCCTTTCCACAGGTGTATAAAATGAAGCACCTTGATTATCAATGCAGACTGCATGGTGATTGATACACCTGTGCAAAGGGACCTGATGAAACCAATGAATACGGGTCTGCCTCTTGTGTGTGGTACGGGTCTGCTTCTTGTGTGTGGTACGGATCTGCAATACGGGTCCTTTTATTGTGTGTGTGTGGCACGGGTCCTCTTATTCTGTGTTGTACGGATCTGCAATACGGGTCCGCCTCTTGTGTGTGGTACGGGTCCACTTCTTGTGTGTGGTACGGATCTGCAATATGGTTCCGTTTATTGTGTGTGACACGGGTCCACTTATTCTGTGTTGTACGGATCTGCAATACGGGTCCGCTTATTGTGTGTGGGCCACATCTGGCCCACAGTCAGATACCGTAGGTCCGCTACATACGGATCTAAAGGCTTTCATGCGGATCCGGCCCAAAGGAAATTGCTATCTGGGTCTAGCTCTCCTCTTTCATCTGACATGTGTGCCATATCTTTCTGATGGCGGTTTCACGAGTAAATCAAATGAGAGTAATGGTAGCCGAAGCTATATGACATTATGATTTGTTTGTCACTTCGTCTGTTTTTATAACACAAAAGGATCGATGTCTTTGGTACCAATGGAAAGCTCTGTTTCTCCTCTTTCATCTGATATGCGTGTCATGTTTGTGAGATACCGGGTTTGTGAGTAATTCAAGCGAGAGCACTGGATGCCTGGGTGAATGCAGAGCAATATAGACTGTAAATATATACTTTGATTTAACTTCATGATTTTATTTTATTGTCATACTTGATCGTACAGACAAGTGTCTAGTCTCGTTGGAAAGCCCCGGTTCTGCTCTTTCGTGCAAGGTCTCATCTCGCTGTAATAATCGCGGAGCAATGTAGAGAAGAATGGGTGTGTTTTTTGACGCACTTCCCGTCCGTCGGGCTCATAGGGTTAAGTGTGAATGAGTGTGTGTGTGTGTGTGTGTGTGTGTGTGTGTGTGTGTGAATGTAAGAGCGAGAGAGTGCATCCCACCTCGTCTCCGATGGAGATGTTGGAGCACTTGCGTCCGTCCTCCCCAGTATAGTCCACTCCATTCTTGCAGTGGGAGACGTAGGCGATGGACACGTCCTCAGGAAGCTTACTGTTCTCCAGGATCACCTCAGACAGCAGAGGGGAGTCCACAGCGTGTCTGAACTTCAGCCAGAACTTCTGAGCCTCTCCTGAAACCACACAGCCAATGGGGAAGTATTACATATGAGTGTGTGTACTGTAGTACACAGGGATAAAGGCTTGGTGTGGCCCAGGAACTCCATAGCGCCCCCGTATTTCACTGCGACTTGTTGTTGGCATATACTTTCAGCTACACACAGCACATTTGGTAGGTGTATGTAACTCCCTACAAACAACATTTGTATGCGTGCCATTAGCCACTAGCTTGGCTCCGCCTTCCAATGTACTTCTGCTCAATTTTCATTTCCCTTCAGTACATTGTCTGGGTCTGCGCTATATTCACATCTTTTCTCCGACCAAAATTTGCAGGTCCAATCAGCGAACAGAGGGAGTAGCTGAGAACAATGATGTTCAGGTTGTGTGCTAGTGTGAGCTAGATAGCTTGTTGATGATCCATTTTTACACACTTCTCCAAGACGATTGATCTGATTTATGTCAAAGTTAGATTTATGACACCAAGATGCTGATGATTCTAAATTGGGAAGCTTTAACTCATTGACTGCCATTGACGTCTATAGACTTGGGAACGATCTGACAGAGTTTCAGGCTTGTAAACAGGCTGTACTAGCGATCCAAACCGCTAGATGGCAGCAGTGCCATTTGGATGATTAGTATCTGCCTAGATTGCACATGCAGAGACATATACAACAAGCAAATGCACTGAAGATCGAACGCGAACGGTATGATCCATTTACATTGGATATTGCTATATAGACTAACAACAACTTTGCTAGTGCTAGCTTAAGTCTACCGTCCTGTTCAGAGTCTATAGCGACCATCAGAGTCCATATAGCAACCTTGACGAGACTGACGAGATAACAGCAGAGACACTTACTTTGATAACAGTGCAATCGTGGTTGACATACTACTGAAACGATAACGTTAAAAAGTTGATTTTCACTAAAAGATCGTTTTCTCCACTTTTTGGTCAAAAACAGGTGTTTTTTAGCAAAACTAACCCATGTTCTACTGACAATTACTAAAGAACGGAAAACGATAGAAACAAACCGTTTTTTCCTGGTGAAAGAAGAGAGTCTACTCTGTCATTTCATTTGGTACCTTCGGTGTTTACATAGTGATAAAGCTCACCGTTCGGTGGATCTTGGAAAAACAGTCAAAATGCTGTAAAACGTCTGGCAGTATGGAGCGCTCTGCACTGAAAATCGCTGGAAGGAATAGTTCGGAATTTTGGACATAGGACCTTATTTCCAACTTAGTCGGGGTGATATAGATCGGTGAAGACCATTTTCTGTGAATTTCTGCCCTTCCTTGAGTTGCAGCGTTCATCTAGTGCTAACCTAGGTGCCGAGATAACGCAAGTCAACGGTAACATCCAGCCTGCCACTGAAAACACTCCACAGAACACCCGAAACAAATAAATGATAACGTCAGACTATCAATGCACATGCCTGTGTTGATAGAACAATGTTAGAAATAAAACTAACCTTGCATCGCATTGCAATAGACTACTTTGTTCCCTGTATGGCAGTGGCGGATTGATATTGAGAAACTAGTCCCTCAAAATGTAATAAATCATTGAGTTGCAAGGTTAGTTTTATTTCTAAAATTATTCTATCAACACGGACACGTATATCGATAGTCTGACGTTTTAATTGACTTGTCTCGGGTGTGCGGTGGAGTGAGTAAGACTGTTGTTGATGTCAGACTGATGTTACCGTAGAAATGCGTTAGATAAGAACCAGCGTTAGCAAAGGGGGACGCTGCAACTGAAGGAAGGGGTTAAACGCGATAAAAACGGTCTCCACCGACCTATATCACTTCCGTAAAGTTGGAAATGAGGTCCTATGTCCAAAATTCCGAACTATTCCTTTAAGAACACATTTGCCCACAACATTTGAGGGCGGGAAGTTTGGTCTGACCTCTCTCCGTTGGGGCTATAGCCTGACGAGCCAGACCCACATCAAGATGTAGGGTCTGGACACTCACCGTAGACAGGACTCAATCGGAGGGGTGGGATAAACAGTTGTCTTTCAAATTCCCTCCCCGCAATAGGATAACGCTAAACGAATCATCTTCTTGTTTTCAAGTAGCAGGATGCGTAACCTTCCCTCTCCACGCAATAGGATAACGCTAAACGAATCATCTTCTTGTTTTCAAATAACAGGATGCGTTACCGTCACAACTTCTGGTCGCATGTCAGTCACCATTATGTTAAGCCCACCCACTGACTCTATACACGCTGTGATTGGCCCGCTTTTATTTTCCATTTCTCAGCTCCTTGTTCTACGGAGCGTTGCTAGACTGCCCCGCCAGCCAAATTACATTTGCTGCCGGTAGGGGCGTCTAGATTTCTAGGCTATTGGGGCAGGGGGTCAGGATTTGACTGATTAGCTTCGCCGATTAGCAAGGTACTTCCTCGTCGCCATTTTCCAGAAATACATCATGTGGCTGTTCCACTCTCAGCTCATGCACGAGCTTAGTGTGGGCACGAGCTCTCCTTCTGTACCTTACGTCAATCGGTAACCTGGCACTTAATTGGCTAAGTAAAACGGCACCGGAAACAAGCCCCTTGAAACGCCATGTTGAAGCCTGAAAAAATCGTTCAATTTTGGCAATTTTCACTAGCCTAGCATTCCCATTGAAATGAATGGGGGCGGGACTTGTTCACTCTCTCCAGTTTTTATAATACCTCCATGATTGGGGCTATGCTCTGTACAGATCAGTTAGGACCAATCAAATTGTCAGGGCGGGCTTTATACGATGATGGACAGATGAGCAACAGTTGCCTCGTCTCATGTCCAGTGTTGCCAGATTGGGGGGGTGCCCGCCCAATTGGGCTTCTTTTATATGTGGGTAAATAACATTTTGAGTTCAATGGTTCTCTATGAGAGAAGCGTCATCGGGCGTTTTTTTGCTGAAGACGGCGGGGTGATTGGGCGGAAATCAGTCAACCCAATCTGGCAACACTGCTCATGTCATCTGATCACACTTGCAACAGAAACGCTGTGGCTATGAATTCATATTACTTCCATGCAGTTTGGCCTTTCATTTAGCTTACATGAAAACGGAGGTTTTATCACAGATTATCACACAATTATTTTGGAAAACTTAGGCCAACGTATATGTGGGAAAACTCCGGTTTCAGTTCAAGGGAAAACAGCATGCTTGCGTGATGTTGTTCCTGTTTGTTTGAAATGTCTGTTTGCTCATTACCTCCGCCAAGGAGGTTAGTTTTCATCGTTTGTTTGTCTGTCTGTTTGTTTGTCTGTCTGTCTGTTAGCAAGATAACTCAAAAAGGAATGGATGGATTTCGATTAAATTTTCAGGGAAGGTCAGACATGACCCAAGGAAGGAATAATTAATGCCGTTAATGTGTTTCGCTTAGTGGTGTAATGGCATGGTATGGCCACGTGGTGGGGATCAGATTAGTTTAGGTTCAAATGTATGACAACCTAGGAAGAACAATAGACCTCTGAAGTTCGCCTACAAAAAAGCTGCCATCTTTGAGATTCGGTATCTGGCGATTTCTCCTATGGGAAAATAACATGGGGATTTTGAATTATCGCACCTGTTAAACTCCCGCGGGGACGATATAGTCTTAAATAAAGACGTTTTCCTGAACACACTTTTGTCCTCTGCCTTCTTGTGCATACTGTGATCTCCGGTACGTGAAGTCGGCACACTTTCATTTTTGCAACCCCAGAGCTAACTGGCTAACTAACTTAATGGCAAGTTGCATAGCAAGTTAGCTCTGGGGTAGCAAAAATCAAAGTCTGCCGCCTTCGCGTACCAGAGATTACAGATTCCTCTCGAAGGCAGAGGACAAATGTGTGTTCAGGAAAACACCTGAATTTCCGATTTTGTCATCCCCGCGAGAGTTTAACAGGTGTGATAATACCAAATCCCCATGTTAATTTCCCATAGGAAAAATCGTCAGATACCGTAACTCCTTATATGGGCAAAGATGGTAGCTTTTTTGTAGGCGAACTTCAGAGGTCTATACAGGCGCAGGTCTGCGCTCTCTCTCATAATTTGGAATTATGAACTATGAACTGAACTAGTTCATTTTAAAATTTGTGAACAATGAACTGAACTAGTTCATGTAGAAAGTGAACTTTTCCAACACTGTCCACATGTTAAATCTGATGATATCCACATGCCTAAACTGCTAACCAGGGTCCGTCACAAAGATTTTTATCTTAGCACTAAGAGTACTCCTAAATCACACTAAAATTTTTGAGCTAGGAGTTTTCTCTTAAAAGTTATTCACAAAGCCTTTCAGACCTACTTTTAGTAGAAACGACAACTCCTAAACTAAAAGGGAGTCTTCGTTGCTATGGTTGACATCATTAGTCATGCACAAGCTTGAATAAAGTTACCACCTTGATTGGCTGATGATTATAACGCGGGAATGATGACAGAAACCTCCCCTACGATAACGAGTTGAGTGACAGGTGTCAGGTCTTAGCTGGTGAGAAGGTGTGCGCTATGTTGGGCTGTGAAGGATGGAAGATGATGAATAAATGGGCATAGCCTAAATTAATAAAGAGTAGTCTAAAGCAAGCCTAGGAGCATAATGAAACAGGGACTGGAGCAGTATCTTTGCAACATGTTTTAAATTAATCTGTATGAAAGCATGTAGCCTATTTCCAAAGAGGATAAACAATGTAATTTAATTTAGGCCTACTATGAGACATTGCATTTAGTTTAGATGCAGTGGTGGTTTTGATTGTTGGTGGCGTTATTGTATCCCTTACCTTACATTGCCAGACTTTGCAAAGATTTGGAAAAGATTTTTGAAAGACTACAGTCTCAGACCCTCTCACATCTAAAGACGATTCATTGAGTTTTTAGTCACAGACTAGTCACAGGCCAGTCTCAGATTAGGATTTTGCAAAGACTGTGGTATATTTACAAGACTGCTGCTAGATTCCTTCAAATTATTTCCATCGTGCACTAGGCTATACGTCATCATCAACAGGAACTCACATGATAGGCTACTCATATCAAAGTAATTTTTTCGCGTTTCTGCAGCATTGTTTGATAGTGTGACATCGCTAACAGATATAGAGTTGTTCTGTCACGTAGAATAGCCG
Source organism: Sardina pilchardus (assembly GCF_963854185.1). Taxonomy (NCBI): domain Eukaryota; kingdom Metazoa; phylum Chordata; class Actinopteri; order Clupeiformes; family Clupeidae; genus Sardina; species Sardina pilchardus. The sequence goes on along the minus strand of NC_084995.1, from coordinate 44,557,076 downwards.
ACTAATAAATTATAAGAAATTAAATAACAAGTAATCATACAGGCTACAGCTGTCGCCTATTTTGCCCCTTCCGTTTTCGTGTTCGTCGACCGAGGTCACTATTGGTTTTTAATGTTCACGTCACTATTTGCATGAGCCACGACTGAAAAGACTTACGATAATATCAAACATGTTTGATATTGTCGTAACGGCAAAACTAGAAAAAGACTGACTCCGACGGACTTAAAACCGCTAAGATTGGAAAAGTAGTCGCCGACTGTTAAAACAGACCAAAATCGTGCAATGTAAGCCAGCCTTTAGTTGCAATGCACAATTATTCCCTCGCATGACAGCTCCTGTAACCGCACGTTCATTCCACTACATTGCGGCGTGAAATGCCACTAAAAGCGGTTTGTGAATAGGTCTTAGTGAGTTAGGAGTCCTCTCAACTTATTTTAAGCTGTCCTAGACTTAGAAGCTACTTTTAGGCTTAAAATGCTTTGTGAATTACTTTTACCGAGAAAAAATAGGAGTCCTAAAGTTAGGAGTGACATACCCATTATTTTTTGGAGCTTCTCCTAAATTCGTTTGGAGCTACTTTTAGCCTTAAAATTCTTTGTGAATACGGGCCCAGATACAGTATGTGCATTTGGCAAATGCACCACAGTGTTTTGTCAGATTCCGAAATGTTATGGGTCGCGGACTGCACATGCTTGAGCCCGCCATTGCCACTTGCGGCTAAATTTTCCTCCGCAAGGAGGTTATGTTTTCATCAGGGTTTGTTTGTTTGTTTGTCTGTCTGTTTGTTTGTCTGTTTGCAAGATAACTCAAAAAGTTATGGATGGATTTAGATTAAATTTTCAGGGAAGGTCTGAAATGACCCAAGGAAGAAAGTGATCTGTATCACCATTTGGATCCAGGAGGCGGTTATGTTTTCGCTCGGTGGAGGTCTGCAGTCTCTGAGTGCTTTTCTAGTTCTTTTATATTTTATTTGTTTGAGTGTTGTACTTTGAAAGCAAAGATTGACCGGAGTCAAATTGGGCAATAAAGCTAATTCTGATTCTGAAAAGGGGCGTGGCTACCTGACCCCAGGTAGCTTGTTGGGGGCGTGGCTACCAGACCGTAAATAAAGGCGCGTTCAAGATGGCTGCGCAGCACAAAAATCTGTCCACGATGGTCTAGATGGGTGTGTTTTCGACTCGGCAGTCGGTATCACATGGCCTCAACTTATCGCGGGAGCAAGGCGTGGCCAGGCAGCTGCTTCGCAGCGGAGCAGCAGCTTTGGAGGTACTGCGGAGCGCAGCGGAGCCTAGACCCTGCCTTCATGACGTCAGGTCTTTGCCCTAATTGGCTTTTACATCCCTGACGTATGTGCAAGTGTTTAGATGCCTCCTCATATCCACAAGGGTCCGTGCGGGTCCGTGCGGGTCCGTGCGGGCCCGTGCCTAGTGATTCGTCACATGGTCAAGTCTAGACTACGGGAAGTAGAGAGTGTACAACCAGAGCCCCTTTAGGGAGAGCCGGTCCACTTCCTATTAACTCCATTGTACCGGATTGTTCCTGCAATCTGTTGAAATTCCGCTAGGGGCGTTGCCGAGCAAGTGATAAATGAATTGTGGTCTATGGGGCTAAGCGGCTAGAACTCGTTTTTTTCACAGTTGACAACTTCATTTCTTAATGTACATTGTCGTAGTAGCTACCTGAGTATGGGTTTTCCACTGGAAATGAAATAAAAAGTCACTCATGTCCTTTCTGCTTTTCATAGGATGGGCCGTTTTCCCTGTAACATGCTAGCATTTAGCTCATCGATGCTCGCGACAATCGCGACCGACTACGACCGTCGTGAAGCTGAACCTTCTTTTAGGTCTATGGCCGTAAAGTGGTTCGCTTGTGTCACGTGACATGAAAACTTTGAAAGGGTTTTTAGGAATAACAACACATATAGAAAATTGCATTGGTCAGCTAATTGTCAAGTCAAGTTATCCTGCATCGCATGCATTAATGCAATTTCAGGAGAAAAAATTATATAAAGACAAATGTGGTACTGGGGGGTTCAGCTCCATTGCCACCCATTCATTCATCACTTGCTCGCGATCGCCCTCTAGTTGCAGTACCATGCGGAAGTATTTCGCTAGTGGTCCTTCTCCCCTTATTAGACATTCTCTGGTACAACTTCATAGCAGCGTTTGTATCCCCTCCCCTGCTGCCACCGGCAGCTCTCGCTGCTACAAGAGGTCATTTGGAGTTGAACTTGAACACGCCTTAAATGGTAGAGGGCGTGGCTACCAGACCCTAAATAGATGGTAGAGGGCGTGGCTACCAGACCCCAAGAAGATGGTAGAGGGTGTGGCTACCAGACCCTAAGAAGATGGTAGGGGGTGTGGTTTCTAGACCCTAAGAAGATGGTAGAGGGTGTGGCTACCACACCCTAAGTACATGGTAGAGGGCGTGGCTACCAGACCCTAAATAAATGGTAGAGGGCGTGGCTACCAGACCCTAAGAAGATGGTAGAGGGTGTGGCTACCAGACCCAGGGGGTCAGGATTTGACTGATTAGCTTCGCCGATTAGCAAGGCACTTCCTCGTCGCCATTTTCCAGAAATACATCATGTCCGGTGCCATTTCTCCCGATTTCTCCTCATGCTGATTGGTGACTGTTCCACTCTCAGCTCATGCACGAGCTTAGTGTGGGCACGAGCTCTTCGTCTGTGCCTTACGTCAATCAGTAACCTGGCACTTCATTGGCTAAGTAAAACGGCACCGGAAACAAGCCCTTTGAAACGCCATGTTGAAGTAAAAAAAAAACGTTCAATTTTGGCACTTTTCACTAGCCTAGCATTCCCATTGAAATGAGTGGGGGCGGGACTTGTTTACTTTCTCCAGTTCTTATAATACCTCCATGACCAGACCCTAAGAACATGGTAGGGGGTGTGGCTTCCAGACCGTAAGTAGATGGTAGAGGGCGTGGCTACCAGACCCTAAGTAGATGGTGCTTCGTCACCTGATCTCAGATTGAGGCTGAGTTTCTGCGGCTGGATCTGGGTGATCTCGTCAGGTTTCAGTTTCTCTGCCTTGTCCTTGTCCTTGCGGTCGGTCACCTTCTTGTTCTGTGTGATCTGCAGAGATCCTCGGGGGTTCTCGATGTTATCACATCTCCACCACGGGGTCAGGATGCGCAGCTCATAACAACGTGGGAAGTACTACAGCAGAACAGACACAACAGAAGGGAGAGTGTGAGTGTGTGTGTGTGTGTTAGAGCAGGACTTACAGGGTCTGGTTAGACTAGACAATAGTGCTTTAGGTCTGTGTGTGTGCGTGTGTGTGTGTGTTATAGTCCCATACACAAAATAAATATATTTTGATATATTTTTGGGTGTATGAAATATATGTTGAATATATTACAATATATTTGTCTTTCAGACAGCTTATAAGAACATATTCTGAAATATATTTGAAATATATTGTGATATAAATTTACTTATATTTGACATATATTTGCGCAGGTGAAATATGTTTAATTGCACACCGCTGTACCCATACACAAAATAAATATATTGGGCATATATTTTCAAGATTGTATGCTAAAACATGTCAGAATATATTTTGAAATATATTTCTAAATACATTTAGAATATAAGTTGAAAACACATTCAAATATAGGGTGACATATATTTTGAAATACATTTTTAAAATATATTTCTACATACATTTAAATAAAGGGTGAAATATATTTCAAAAATATTTCAAAATGTAAGTCGACAATACATTTAAATATAAGGTGAAATATATTTCTAAATACATTTAAATATAGGGTGAAATATATGGTGAAATATGTTTTGAAATATATTACAATATATGTTGAAATGTGTTTAAAAAATATGGTGAAATTTTACTTGCACATACAATGAATTTGGTCTCTGCATGAATTAGTGAGATGTAGCACACATTAACCCACAGCAGTGAGCTACCTTGCTTGGTCAGGAATTGAACCGGCAACCTTTTGGTTACAAATCTGAATCCCTAACCAGTAGGCCACAGCAGTCTTACTGAATGTGTTGTGATGTGTGTACTGTATTGGGACAGGCAGACTGTCATCATTTACTGTATTGGGACTCTTAGGACTCTTTGTCTTCCTACCCTTCCTCCTACCTTCCCCCTCCTCTTCCTTGTATACCACCTCTAACACACACTTGCCCCATGCGTCTCTGGTTTTTGTTCATTGAAACTACTGTTTACTGTAAATTCTGTACTGACTTATATTGGTTGTCACATCATGAGACACAAGTGTTATCAATTTTGAGTGGTAGGGTTCAAATGGGTTCGTTTGAATGAGTAAACGCACACCTTGTGAGGTGCTCACAGCGGTAAAGGTTAACTATAAACAGAAGTGTCGTGGCACACTCGGAACTTAAAGATTTTTTATTCCCAACGTTTCGGCTTACGCCTTCATCAGTGTTCAAATGGGGACAACTGTGCTCTAATTGTGTTCACTTTCTGTGTTGTTTGGTTATCAATAATTAAGAAGTGTATTATAATGTAGATGTGTTTTGAGTTTTGCAAAACAGGTTAATGAGTTTTGTAAAATGCACCTACTTAGGTGAAAGCAGTCTATGGTTTCACAAAAATGGAGATTAATTCAATAAATGTACTCAGGCATTTGAGAATTTGATTCAGAGAATGAGGTTGTAATATATATATACAAATATAAAATATATTGTAACATATATTTTGAAACATATATATTTACAAATGTAGGGTGAAACATGTTTTAAAATATATGCAAACATACGGCATATTTAAAAAAAAAAAAACGGTCAAGTATAGTTGTGTATACAAGGAATGTGGTTGAGGGTTGGGTTGAGGTCAGGACTCAGGTCAGGCAAGTCCCACATGTATTTGTGAGATGTGTTTTTTACATACAACACCTTATCCTGTGTATTAATGAATGATGCAAAGCAGATTGCTGTCAGAGAACATATACACTATATTGCCAAAAGTATTTGGTCACCTGCCTTGACTCATATATGAATTTAAGGGACATCCCATTCTTAATCCATAGGGTTTAATATGATGTTGGTTCACCTTTTGCAGCTATAACAGCTTAAGCTCTTCTGGGAAGGCTTTCCACAAGGTTCAGGAGTGTGTTTATGGGAAGGCTTTCCATAAGGTTTAGGAGTATGTTTATGGGAAGGCTTTCCACAAGGTTTAGGAGTATGTTTATGGTAAGTTTTGACCATTCTTCCAGAAGCGCATTTGCAATGTTGGGCGAGAACACTGACTCTCAGTCTCTGGTCCAATTCATCCCAAAGGTGTTCTGTTGGGTTGAGGTCATGGCCCCTTCCTGATCCACTAGTGCACAAAGCAAGGTCCGCAAAAACATACAGTAGATGACAGAGTTTGATGTGGATGAACTTCACTTCCCTGCACAGAGTCCTCAACCCAGACCTCAGACCACATTCCTTGTACACGCAAGTATTGTATACTTGGCCATAGAAACCTGATTGACTGATCTTTTGAAAATATACTGTATAGGCTACCATGTATTTCAAAACATTTCTCCCAATATTTTAACGTATTTCAAAACATATTTAACCCTGTATTTTAATCCATTTAGAAATATATTTCACCATATACAGTATTGTAATGTATTTCAAAATATATTTCACCCTACATTGTAAAAATATGTTCACATATTTGAATTCACATATTGTAACATGTAAACTGAGGATTTGCAGTACTTAAGGTCCACAAATATACATATAAAGAGAAAAAAGAACAACAATATAGGAACTTAAGTAAGTCAGTTTCCATACAAACAGTAGGTGAGGCTGCACTGACAAAAAATCACAGATTTTTAAGTGGATTAGTAGAACTACTAGGCATTGTCTGTATGTCGCTGCTCATTGACATATATTTGCCGAATATATGTAAAATATAAGTTATATATCACAACACATTCAGTAAGACTACTGTGGCCTACTAGTTAGGAATTCAGACTTGTAACAGAGCTTGCCGGTTCAATCCCTGACCAAGCAAGGTAGCTCACTCTGTGGGTTAATGTGTGCTACATCTCACCAATTCATGCAGAGATCAAACTCATTGTATGTGCAAGTATACTTGGCCATACACACTTATATTTTAAAAATAGAACATTTCACCATATTTTGTAAACACATTTCAACATATATTGTAATATATTTGAAAACATATTTCTCCATATATGTAAATGTATTTCAAAATATATATTTCAAAAATATATTTCAAAATATATTTCATCCTATATTGAAATATATTTTCACCCTATATTTATATGTATTTCAAAAATGTATTTCAAAATATATTTCAAAAATGTATTTCAAAATATATTTCATCCCATATTTACATGTATTTTCACCCTATATTTAAATGTATTTCAAAATATGTCACCCTATATTTAAATATATTTTCACCCTATATTTAAACGTATTTCAAAATATAGTTCAAAAATATTTCACCCTATATTAAATGTGTTTTCAACTTATATTTCAAAATATATTTCAATATATTCTGACATATATTAACCTACAATCTTGAAAATACAGTATGTGGCCAATATATTTCTTTTGTGTATGGGGTAGGACTTACAGGGTCTGCTTAGACTAGACAATAGTGCTTTGAGTCTGTGTGTGTGTGCATGTGTGTGTGTGTGTGTGTGTGTGTGTGTGTGAGAGAGCAGGACTTACTGAGCCCGTGCACCAGCCGCACTTCTCTCCAAGCTGGATACATGCTCCACAGGACGTAGCACTGATGCACTCCTTCTTCTCTGGAGAGAGAGGGAAAGATTTTACAAGCCTTAGCCTATACGTTATTAGCCTTAGCCTATACGTTATTAGCCTTAGCCTATATGTAATTTGCCTTAGCCTATACGTCATTAGCCTTAGCCTATACATCATTAGCCTTAGCCTATACGTTAACAGCCTTAGCCTATACGTTATCAGCCTTAGCCTATACGTCATTAGCCTTAGCCTATACGTTATCAGCCTTAGCCTATACGTTATTAGCCTTAGCCTGTACATTGGCTAGTGGGACCTAGCCTGGCTCCGCCTGTCTACGTACTTCCGCTTAAAGAGTTACTTCACCCCATAACTCCAACCACTTCACATTTCTGAAAAAGGCCTTTGAGAACTTCACAGCCACCAACCAATGAAAGGCCTATTTTAGATTAATCGTTAAAACATAATTTCAAGTACATAACTCAGTGTATTTGGTATCCTTTTCAATTTCAAGGTATTAGGAATTTCTGCTTCTTTTTGAATACGAGAAGTAAAATATAGCCTTTCCATTCCATTCAAATAGCTACCGGAGTTAATGCCTTGTAAAAGTAGCAAAATGCTACTGTTTCGCCAGAGGGGGGTGCCAAACTTCCCTTTTTTTTTATTGTAAATGTTTATTCTGGTGTTACCAAAACACCTGTAACTACATGCATTTATTCTGTGAACGGGGCTTGGATGCAATATTAGAACTTTACACACTACATGTCCATATACTTTTCTATTTCCACATAGATTTTCATGATCCTACTACCTACCCCACATAGCTTTTCAGCTGCATGAAAATGACACAAAAATACAAACATGCCTTGTTTTATCCTTATTATTGTCAAATTCATTTGATTTGGAGACTTCACATTTTGGTACAACATTAACAAAGGATTATATTTCTATAGAAAAGACTCTTTGATGGCAGGTGTGTCCCAATAAAAAAGTTTTGAGACCCTCAATATCACTTTTTTTGCATGTTTTTTCAGAAACTATGGACTTCTGTACAACCAAAGAGACTGTGGCACAAACATTTAATCATTGAATCTTACTGAGAACATGCTTGTCTTCCATTCTATAAAGTTTAGTCAGGCTAGGAATTATACTTTTTAAGATATGAGTACCTTAACATGGCCTCCAAGATAAGGTCATTTAGAGAGTGTAAAAAGGCAAGGGCAAAAAGACAATGAAAACAATAGAATTGAACAAAAATATTTTACAGATTTTAGTTATGGAACCTAAACATTGTGTATACAAACTTTGAAGGAAATCCGAGTCGGTGCTGCAACCATTTTCCTGGATTTTGTCTGATTTGACACGGAATGACCCACAAGCGTCCGCCAACCAGGAGATAAACGTTTGCCAATGGATCTACTGTAGGCCAGACTCTCCGCGAAGTCAGAAGGTATCCAGGCTAAGTGGGACCATGATTGCTGTGAGCTCTTTGTTGGTTCTCTCTTACGCATGCCCCAAAAGAGCTAAACTCTCACAAGGAAACAGTGCCGCCACTCCCCCCACGCCTGCCCCAAAAGAGCTGAGCTGAGTTATGGTTATGGTTATGGCTATTCTATTTAGCAGACGCCTTTGTCCAAAGCGACATACAAATAAAAACAATACAATAATTAAATTTAACAGTGAACAATTTCAAAGTAGGGAGAATAGCAATGCAAACAAATAAACAATCAATTCAAACAATAACCCAATACAAATAAACAATGAATATATAGAAGAATAACAAATAAACAATAAGTCGTTTAATTAATCATAAAACCAATAGTATGGTAAGGCTGCATTAAGGAGAACACCAATAATGAAACAACAATGTCAATTCAATCAAAGGATCAATGAAAGAAAAACAAAACAAAAAATAGAAAAACCATAACCCATAACCCAAGGAGTGCTTAATAAACGAAATGCATATTGAATAGATATGCCTTAAGACCCCTCTTGACTTTCAAAAGGAAACACTTGTTTGATGTGATTTCATGCAGAAAAGCCTAGGGTCAATTTTTGCTGGAGTTACACTTTAAAGACATTCACATACACTGGATGTGATGGACATTCCTTTATTCTGAATACCAGTAGGCTCTCAAAACAATTCCACAGAGACATAAGGTGCCAGACCAGGGCCATATAAATGGCTTCTCAAATACACCAGTAAAACTGTAGGCCTACCATGGGATGGAATAGGCTATATAACAAACCCAATTCTGTCATATAGCTCACATTTATAAAAGAAAAAAAGAAACAAGTGAAACAGTATCCTGACACACTGTAAAGGACCACTTTGGAGTCATGTCTGCTGCTGATTTCATGAAGTAATTATGGGCGTTGGAGTCATGTCTGCTGCTGATTTAATAATTATGGGTGTTGGAGTCATGTCTGCTGCTGATTTAATAATTATGGGTGTTGGAGTCATGTCTGCTGCTGATTTAATAATTATGGGTGTTGGAGTCATGTCTGCTGCTGATTTCATGAAGTAATTATGGGCGTTGGAGTCTTGTATGCTGCTGATTTAATAATCATGGGTGTTGGAGTCATGTCTGCTGCTGATTTCATGGAATAATTATGGGTGTTGGAGTCATGTCTGCTGCTGATTTCATGGAATAATTATGGGTGTTGGAGTCATGTCTGCTGCTGATTTCATGAAGTAATTATGGGTGTTGGAGTCATGTCTGCTGCTGATTTAATAATTATGGGTGTTGGAGTCATGTCTGCTGCTGATTTAATAATTATGGGTGTTGGAGTCATGTCTGCTGCTGATTTAATAATTATGGGTGTTGGAGTCATGTCTGCTGCTGACATGCTAACATGTCTGATGCGTGCTAGAGGCGTGATCAGCTGGATCTTCTGTAGTATCAACATGATGCCACTGGCTTGGATTGGTGTACTCTCGTATAAGCTGAACAGGATTTGCCACAAAGATGTGGAATCTCCTTGCTTCGTTGTTTATATATGCTAGAGTGACTTGAGAATCTGTCCAGAAAAATTCCTCATCAATCTTCATATTTAGTTCTGACTTCAGCAGGCTGCTCAATCTAGCTGCAACCACAGCAGCTGAAAGTTCTAAACGGGGAATGCTTGTGATCTTTGATGGTGCAACCCTAGCCTTCGCCATGACAAAACTGCAGTGAACTTTGTTCCGAACATCCCTATAACTACGATAAGAACATGCACCATAGCCTACACTGCTAGCGTCTGCAAAATGGTGCAATTCTACCCCTCTGCTAATGGTGCAATGCTACCCCCCAATAAGCTACATTTCAATGCCTCAATCAAGTGATAGGCTAACTATCATTAACATCCAGACAACTTATGTCATAGTTCATATTTGTGAAAGCCAACACTGCCGCCCACACATCCATTCCTGTACAGGTCGTAGGACAGCCTAGAGGGACAGACGTGGCATGACATTTTTTACTTTTGCAGCCAACCACTGCTGTCGTGAAAGCCCGATTTGAAGGCAGTTTGCGGGGCTGGCCACAGGTCAGAAAATAAGGTTTAAGAACAAACAGGTTAATGGTCCATAAATGATTGGCCTTTTATTTTACTTTAGGTGTTTGAGTTATAATTTTAATGAGAGAGAGAGAGAGAAAGAGAGAGAGTGTAATGAAAGGCAGACGGACGTTGTGTTCTTACCGAGTTGAGCTCGACTCAGAGAAAACACTCCCAGCAGGGCCAACAGCAGGAGCTTAGGATCCATCTGAAACACACACACACACACACACACACACATTAGCTGACTTTTTCAGTAACAAGTAATCTAATTGATTAGGCTACTCTTCCCATTTTAATAACGTTACCGTTACTGCCAGAGAATGCGGCGTGTTACTTTACTTGAGGCTAAATCTCGTTTTTCATCAGCAGTTCCTAAACCTTTTTACCCGCGTAGCCTACCACCACTACCTACATTCTGACTTGGCTTGCGGCATCAGACACATAAAAACGTAACGCTACGTCACAGCGGACCTTAGACTTCACAAATAATGCATTTGGTAACAGAGCCTCTTTGCGTTTTGTTGTCTGACTTAGAGCACAGGACTTTCCCTCCGCTACTATATGCATTGCACAGTATGATTTTGCCCATAAACAGTGTCTTTAGGAAGTAAATCTCAAATGGACACTTAGGCATTCCACACACTGAGTCCCCTCTGTAGGCCAAAGCCTGTTGCAAGGAGTTCCATGTTCTCAGCGACACAGGGGAGACAAAGAAAAACAAAAAGACTGCTTGCTTGGCTGTCTTTTAAACAATTCCCTAACCAAAAGTTTAGGGTTTTGACCTTTATTAAGTGCAAAGAAAATTGAAGAAATAAAAAGTAGCCTACAGAAAGCATCTCTGTGATATCCAAGGTCCGAGTTCGAAGGAATCATTCCCACACTATTTTGTTGATGAAATAGAGCACCACATTTGATAAAGTGATTATTAAAAGCATAACAAATATCCATTTTCTCATTTACCACTTTAGAATCCAACACAATTTGTTGAGGAAGAGTGGTTGAAGAAACACCTTTAAGTGACTTAATCACTTTCCAGAATTTTGCTGGATTGCTACCACAGTCAGACAGATTGTTTATGCCAACTATTCATGATAAATTAAATGTGATTAGAACATAATGTACCTAAAAAGCCAACAAAGCGGTCAGTAGACAAGACGAAGACAAAAAGGAGAACACTTAGCTCATCATAAAACAAGAAAGAGCCTGTGCTCATCCAGCCCGCTGTGATGAGTATAACAAGGATGTGGCACTAGAGACAAAAGTCCATTTCAGTGTCACTAGTCCTGAAGAAGAGAGGATTTTATTTTCAAGTAGGCCTAATAACCCTTCCTTCTCATTCAGTCCAGTAAGCCAATCTGAGGTTCTCTATGGATTGTGTAATTTCAAGTGTATGAAAAGTTCTCTGGGTGCAGATCAGTTAGACCCACATCTCTTAAAGATTGCAGCCCCTGTCATTGCTGAACCTTTGACTCACATCTGGGTCATTCCATCTCAGTTCAACCAGAGCGCACGCACACAAAAAATCATGCAACATATTCTACCTTGTCTGTTATTTGCTGGATAAACAAATAGTGTGTGTGTGCGACAGAGGAAAAGTGCTTTAGTGTTGCTTTAAAACTCATCACTGTAAACTATACGAAAATGTAGGATGGTCTTCCCTCTGATAGTAGGGAAAGGCACTGCCTCCTTTTTGTTTATAAGGCATTACTGGGAAAGTTACCTCATTACCTAACTTCTCTTCTGAATATGAAATCAATCTGCCACAATACACGTTCACAGGGATTTGTATCTCTTCAAACTCCTCAAATTAAGTCAGAATTTGGTAAATTAGCTTTTACATTTTTTTGCATCTATAAATGGAACAAATTGCAAGAATTATTCAAATGATAGGTTTGTGTCATTAGACCAATTCAGAGGTATGATTGATGATATGGCTGTTGTAAAACGTTCTTGCTTTGACTAATATTTAGACCTTTTATATTATTATTTTTTTTATTTTTATTATTATGTATACATCCTCTTTTCTCTCTATTTTTATTATGATGATTATTATTATTATTTTATTTTCTTAATTATTTATGAAAATAAAATAATAATTTATGTATTTAAGTATTATTTTTATTTGCTTTTTGTATCTTTTTTATTGTTCTTGTTTTATTATTTTGATTATTGTTGTTATATGTTTTGTAACTCAGGGCATTGCTGTAAAAGAGCTTGATGCTCAGTCAATTTTCCCTGAATAAAAAATGGTTGATGATGATGATGATACACATTCTATATAAGCAAAGTCACTTTATATTCTTTAAGTAAAACAATCCTATGCTTTTAAGAAAACAGACTTTAAGACAGAGTTTAAGCAACATTTTAAGTGTGAGAGGCTTTATACTGGTTATCTTATCATGGCCACATTTTTATTTGTTCTATAGCAAGCAGGATTAAGCAGTTATATGACTATGAATTCTTTTTTGTAACTTAATTTTTTAATATTTGCAAATTGCAAGTAAGACAAACAAACATCAGCTCATATGGGACAGTTCACATAGATTATATCAGGCACTGAGGTAACAGCTCAGTCAAAACACAGATCATCCTGGCCATAAGGAATGTGAAAATTGAAAAACAAAAAATGCACAGGTCAAGCAGATAAAAAAAAACACAATAGCTTTAGTTAGACAAAGCAATCAAAAAAACATCAGTAAATCAAATAAATTAGCCTACATGAACACCCAGCCACAATCTCACAATCAGGCCACTAATTACAAGTCAAGTGGACCAAAAAGTAGTCCCAAATCCCCAGTGTCCCAGGCTCTTTGCCCCTTATCCTGGCCAACATGACCTCATCTGATGCTGTCTCACTCATGAGGAGTTTCCACTCCTGCGTTGTAGGGGTTATAGGTGATTTGTGTCTTAATATAATTCGGGCAGCAGAGGCCAACCCAACCGTCAGAAATTAATATGCACTTTTTGTCAGGGTTGGAGTTTCTGTTCTACCTCCCAAGAGGCATGGTCTTTCTTGGAGATATCGGCAAGGTTACTCCTGCCCACATCCCCAAGAAATCCAGTATGTTATGCCAAAATGGCTTTCCCATAGAGCATGACGACAGTAGGAGTTCTTACATTTTAATATGGCATTTTCCACATTTTCGCATATTAAGCTCTAATTTAAATGGATAGATTAAGTTAAAGGATAGGCTAGATAGATAGATAGATAGATACTTTATTGATCCCCAGGCTGATCGATATTTATGATTTAGATATACCTGCTTTCTCATTAGTGGGACCTAAAAGTATTAAGGCACTCAGGGTAGCTACCCCTATCGATGCAGCATAGCAGAGGGGCCATAGCCCTACACTGACCTCTGCGCTGTAGACTACAGAAGCAAAGTCCACGTTTACGTGTTGATTTTTCTTCTCTGTTGGTTTTGGAGGGGTGACTTAAGAGTTCATGACAGCGGTCTCCAAACGCCGGTCTAACTTGGCTCCTGCTGATCTCATCTGCTCTCATATGCTCTGGCTTTGAGGTACGGCGCCACAGTTATGCCATACAGAAAATGTGTTTACATTTCAGTTCATCTAGATCCATAGATAAGAACTGATTGATGAATCTGATTAAAGATCAGATCAGCTTGATAACTCTGTCAAGCTTCTTAGTAATGTGTGTGTGTGTGTGTGTGTGTGTGTGTGTGTGTGTGTGTGTGTGTATTTCAGATGGATTCTAAGCTCCTGCTGTTGGCTCTGCTGGGAGTGTTTTCTGCGAGTCAAGCTCGAAACGGTAAGGACACGTCCATCTGCCTTTTAAGACACAACCCAAACACCTAAAGTAAAATAAAAGGCCTATAATTTATAGACCATTACTGTGTTTTTAAACGTTATTTTCTGATGAAATTCTGTTTGAATTATAAATAGGGCATTGTTTAAGGAATTGACTCTTTGTCAGGGCGAATGCGTTAACGTTAAAGAAACACAACAACCTGTACAGGAATGGCTGTGTTGGCAGCAGTAACGTTAATGTTAATGTTAAGGAAACACAAAACCGAAGTGTTTACTGTGCCATTAATGCGTTTTGGTAATGAAGGGGTAATGTTAAGCGGCACTACAAGTCAAAGGAGTAGCCAAGTCCTCTGTCACTTTTGCACAGAGCAAGAGAGAGTTATGACAGCATCTTTGCGTGTAGCCTGGACGTTGACTCGTTACAAGAGACCTTCTACCCAGGCTCTTTTCCAAAGAATGTGTATAGTTATCAAAGGCATCAACGTGTAGCTTATTGTTTGTCAGGATAATGTTTCACTGGTTTCTTTTCTTTTTTGACAGAAGTTGGGTTTTTTATATATTCCATCCCATGATACAGTTTTACTGGTTTATTTGACAAATAATCGATATGGCCCCGCTCGATCAGCACCTTATATCTCTATGGAATTGTTTTGAGAGCCTATTGATACATCTCAGAATAAAGTAATGTCCACCACATCCAGTGTCTGTGAATATTTGTAAAGTGTAACTCAAGCGGAAATTGACCCCAGGTTTTTCTGTGTGAAATCACATCAAACAGTGTTTCCTTGTGAAGGTGAGCTCTTTTGGGGCAGGTGTGGGGGGAGTGGCGGCACTGTTTCCTTGTGAAAGTTTAGCTCTTTTGGGGCAGGCGTAAGAGAGAACCAACAATGAGCTCACCACTTAACCTGACTACCTTCTGACTTGGCAGAGAGTCTGGCCTACAGTACAGTAGATCCATTGACAAACGTGTATCTCCTTGTTGGAGGATGCTTGTCTGACACTAGTGATTTCAAATGTTTGGTAATGACATACAGTATGTTAACCACGGGGGACACAACCATAACGACAGGCAAGAACATCAAAAGGAAAGATAGGCAATCGCAACTGAAACTTAATCATTCTCAGGAACGCCTTCTGTTCGCTAGTTGATCAGGCGTCCTGAAGCCGGAGTAAACAAGGGCGGATCAAACTATTCCAGACGGAGTAATGTAAGCCAAGTACTAGCCAAACTATTCCAGACTAATGTAGGCCAAGTACTAGCCAAAGTATTCCAGACGGAGTACTGTAGGCCCAGTACTAGCCAAACTATTCCAGACGGAGTACTGTAGGCCAAGTACTAGCCAAACTATTCCAGACTAATGTAGGCCAAGTACTAGCCAAAAGCACAACAGACGGAGTACTACAGTATATGCCAAGTACTAGCCAAACTATTCCAGACGGAGTACTGTAGGCCAAGTACTAGCCAAACTATTCCAGACGGAGTACTGTAGGCCAAGTACTAGCCAAACTATTCCAGACTAATGTAGGCCAAGTACTAGCCAAACTATTCCAGACGGAGTACTGTAGGCCAAGTACTAGCCAAACTATTCCAGACTAATGTAGGCCAAGTACTAGCCAAACTATTCCAGACGGAGTAGGCCAAGTACTAGCCAAACTATTCTAGACGGAGTAGGCCAAGTACTAGCCAAAAACACAACAACTTATAAGGCTAACGGTGCAGTCACGTTTCGTCACATTTCCATAAACGCGAACTGATTGGTTTGTCAGTGTTCGAAAATCTGCATACACTGAATTTCATTGGCTGGCGCTTGCGCGATCCGTCAAAAGTTGAACATTTCTCAACTTTTTAGCGGAGGCAACGTATCCCAGGCAACGCATCGGACCCACAATTCAGTGCGGCATCAAATGAAGTCCAGCCAATGCAAAGTGAATGGGAAAACAACGGACGAACGTTGGCGGACGCAAGCGTGTGACTGCACCGTAATGAATTCATCTCCTCTCTCTCCAGAGAATGAGTGCACCAAAGCCAATGCTAAGTCCTGTGGAGAATGTATCCAGGCTGGAGAGAAGTGCGCCTGGTGTACAGACCTTGTAAGTTCTGCTCTCTCTCTCTCGCTCGCTCACTCTCTCTCTCTCACACACACACACACACACACACACACACACACACACACCTCTGTTGTTGAGACATTGGCCCAATCCCAATGTCAGCCCTAAAGACTAAGGACTAAGGACTAAGGACTCACAGACTTAATTGATCTCAGGTGCTAAGTGAGTGAGTGTGTGAGGCCACATGGGCTCAGATAGGTATTTGGGATTGGGACAGCACTTCACGAGATCACATGTACCTTGGCGATGTTTACTAACAAAGATGTTGCTAACATTTGCACCATGCACGTGTGTCGTGCTGTTGATTACCTTTGTCATTTCTGGATCTTCCTGTGATCTCCGCGGTAAACGTCACAACACTTTGAACTGTGGGTAATTCTTAAGTCTGCACCGATGCAGACTCACGGAAAAGGCTCGGTAAGTGTGTACTCAAACCCTCACGCCCGTTGTAATTCGACATTGGGACAGCCCTAAGACCTTACGAATTTCGCGAGAACGAGCACCAAAGTCTGTGAGTACGTGAGCCTGGACATTGGGATTGGGCCAGTGTTATGTGTACCAGAGTGCACTAATGTGAAAGCTATAATGTGCAGATGTTGAAGCAAGGAAATAATGCTCCCACACTAATCTTTTCTGTGCGGTCCACACAAACACTCATATTGATTTACACACACACACACACACACACACACACTCACACTCACACTCACACTCCCCTCTGTTGTATCTGCTCTACTGTAGTTCTACTCAATACGAAACCGTTGTGATGAGGTGACCTCTTTCGGGAGGTGTGATAACATCGAGAACCCCCGAGGATCTCTGCAGATCACAGAGAACAAGAATGTGACCAACCGCAAGGACAAGGACAAGGCAGAGAAACTGAAACCTGACGATATCACCCAGATCCAGCCGCAGAAACTCAGCCTCAATCTGAGATCAGGTGACGACAACCTCTACCATCTACTTAGGGTCTGGTAGCCACGCCCTCTACCATCTACTTAGGGTCTTGTAGCCACGCCCCTACCATCTACTTAGGGTCTGGTAGCCACGCCCTCTACCATGTACTTAGGGTCTGGTAGCCACGCCCTCTACCATCTACTTAGGGTCTTGTAGCCACGCCCCTACCATCTACTTAAAGGGTCACTGCACCCTAAAATAGGTTTTTTGAGCTGTTGATTGATTGAAAATATTCATAAGTGGTGAACTGTACTATTACCAGGGTTAATATTGACAAAAATCGTGTTTCTCGACAAAAGTAACATTTCGTCTGATTTTGTATTGGAGATATTGCTCTCTCGCGCATACTACAGTTTGAAAACATGCCATGGCATGTTGGTCCAAAGTACTCTTGGAATGCTGACGTTGTCCTGCACTTCTAGTCCGACACTACCGTCACCGGGTCGTTACAAATTAGGACTGAAACGCCCCAACACCTGCTGCCCTGATTAGCCTACCTGTGTGTAACGGTGCGGTAGCCCGTTACCAGTTTTACACCACAATATTGTTACGAACAAACACACAGACACCGAATCTCACACAGGCCGTTTATTTGTTTGATATCATCTGAACGTGAGCATGCAGCTGGCAGTCACGGAAGCAACAGCATCTGCAACACAAACACAAAACACCAGCGTCAATAAACTTTCTGAAGCTTCAGAGTTGCCAACTGAATATTTAGGACTACGGACAAGAAACTTATAAACTATTGGCAAACAATAAACTAAAACTTAGCTAGCACGGAGAGCAGTGCTTACCGTTTGCGTGGAGATGTGGACTTCCTGATTCGCGGTCATCAAAGGACCCGACCGTAACTCTCAAGGGACAATTGTAGTTTTGCGGGGTGAACGTCAGCCGCGGGAACGTTTGATTGTTGTGTGGGAAGAGGGGTGTTTGTGTAGTTTGTACGGGAATGTCATTTTATTGTGATTGTGAAGATGGTGGTGTAAATGTCTGTCAACTAGACAATGTATTATTAAGACCTAGAGTGTTGATGTATATTTTTGTACTAGTTCTGAACTGTTTAAGAATAATTGATTACATAGTATGGATTTGGTTCTGGCCAGGGTCTAGAAAACCTGGGGGGAACCTGATAGCAGAGAGACGTGGTTGAGGTGAGCTAGAGAGAACACCTGCTATAACCAGAGAGAAGATTCACATTAAGGGAAAGTGATAGATTATTGAATTCATTTTTGCCTTTGAAAGTTTAGTTTAATAATTGGTTGATTTAGTTTGTTTTGGAGTTTTTTTCCTTTTCTTTTTTTTATGGCTTTTTCTCTGAAACGAACATCTCCCTGCTTGGACGGGAAATAAAAACAGCTTTTGAACATCATGCATCGCCTCGCTGCTCTGCTTTTCCAGGCCGCAAGGCCAGCCCGGCAACACTGTGATAAGCCATGTCTGCAGCACTCGAAATCACCATGGTTGATTGGTTGCAGCAGTGCTGCACTCTCTCTCCAAATTTCAGAACGTCTCGCCCATTTTGAAAGCCGTTTTCAGAAATGTGAAGTGGGTGGAGTTATGGGGTGAAGTGACTCTTTAAGGTCTGGTAGCCACACCCTTTACCATCTACTTAGGGTCTGGTAGCCACGCCCTCTACCATCTACTTAGGGTCTGGTAGCCACGCCTCCAACTAGCTACCTGGGGTCAGGTAGCCACGCCCCTTTTCAGAATCAGAATCAGCTTTATTGACCAATTTGACTCCAGTTAACCTTTGCTCTCGAAGTACAACACTCAAACAATTAAAACATAAAAGAACTAGAAAAGCACTGTGAGTGCAGACCTCCGCCAAGCGAAAACATAACCGCCTCCTGGATCCAGACGGTGATACAGATCACTCCCAAAAATGAATTGATTCTTCCTTGGGTCATTTCAGACCTTCCGTGAAATTTGTATCGAAATCCATCCATAACTTTTTGGCTGCGTTCAGACTGCAGACGAATCTGATTCAAATCTGAATGGGCTAAAAATCGGATTTTGGCTGGCAGTCTGAACGCAGCCTTTGAGTTATCTTGCAAACAGACAAACAATCAAACAGACCCAGATGAAAACATAACCTCCTTGCGGACGCAAATTTAACCGCAAGCAGCAATGGCGGGCCCAAGCATGTGCAGTCCGCGACCCGTAACATTTCGGAATCTGACAAAACACTGTGGTGCATTTGTCAAATGCAAATATCTGATGTGTGTGCTATTTGTTTTTGCATGATCTATTTCGACCTCTGACCGTCACCACGGTTTTACAGCAAATGATGCCATCCTGAGGGGTATTTCACAAAAGCAGAATTAAGGCATCGAAGATAAGCAATATCGTTGTCTGGTCATCCCTGCTCAACTCTTTCACTAACGCCAATCCAGGATGAATAGGAGCGACTATGTCAAGCCAGGTGTAAGTAATTCAGGATACGTGCGCATTCTCGTTTCTCCCCCAAAGAACTCACGGTTGGAATAAAAAAGACGCGGAAAATAGCATCATTCACACAAAGTGAACAACAACTGATTTTGATAGTTGCACATAGTTTGACTCTATACCTTTGTTTTGCCTTAAAACTGAATTAGTTGAAAACACCTTTGAAAAATTGCCCCTCCACTTCCAATCTACTACAACAGTATAGGCTATTCATAAAACGTCTATCAACAAAAGAAGCAAACACTGAGTATGTTATTAATTATAAGGCTACCATAATTAAAATGATAACCATATGGTATTGGGCAGTCAGTCTGCATGGAGCAAACAGTATACAGTCATGGCTGAAATTGTTGGCACCCATGCAAAAGTTGACTAAAAAGAGGAATATAAAATCATCATCTTTTGGAAATTGATTTTAATGGCTTAAGTAATAAAATGAGGAAAAATCCAACTTTTAAGCACACCAATTTTCTTTGTGAATGAATAATGTATCATCAATAAATAAATGTTCTTCCCAAAATACTGGGGTCAAAACTATTGGCACCCCTATGTAACCCTTTTTTAACACATAGGGGCAGGCAGTTTTTTTTTTATTTTTATTTTTAAAGGCCACTTATTTCATGGATTCGGGATACTATGCATCCTGATAAAGTTCCTTTGACCTTTGGAACTAAAATAGCCCCACATCATCACACACCCTTCACCATACCTAGAGATTGGCATGGTGTACCCCACATCATCACACACCCTTCACCATACCTAGAGATTAATTAGGGTTATCCAGGAGACGCACAGAGAATCTAATGAAGTAATGGTCCGATACATGTAAAAGATTAACCAAAACATTGTCTGTAGTTACGTAACGGAATCAAGATCCTTTCCAGCCTTGTGAGTAGGAGGACTGTGCACTCGTGTGATATTAAATGAGGAGAGTAAGGACATGAAGTCAACTGAAGATGAGTTATTCAAAGGATTAATGGTGGGCAATAGAGTGTGGATCGGGCCGTTTTTTTCTGTCCGCGACCGACCCAAGCCCAACAGCGCAGTGATCGAATCCGACCCCAACCCGACAGGCATTAAGATATTTGTGTTAATGGAATGCCTTCAGCCTCAAGTGAAAGTCTACGCTAGTTCAAACCAGGCTATTTCTGTTAAGCGCCACCTTCTTTAGCGAGGTTGATGGAATACCCCCCCCCCCCCCTTGTCCGCCTTCAAACTGATAACAAAACAGAGTAACCACATGACGGTGTCATTGTATGAATGAAATAACACGGGGAGGTTCTGTTTGTAGACATTGAGTATCTTCCAGTGTTGGGTGACTGGCAGCAAAGCTTGTAAATGTATTACATAAAATCATCACAAAACAACAAACAAACAAACAACATAACACTGAAGTTCAACCTGTATGGTTTCTAATGAAAGTAAAATAAATCAGCATTTAAAGGGGACTTGCCCTGGGGGATATTCCATCAACCACGCTGAAGAAGGCAGCGCTCAACAGAAATAGCCTGCCTTGAACTATCGTAGACTTTCACTTAGCCTGGTACTACCAAACCTTTCATAATGAACAGAGAGTCTAATTAGCCTGGTACTACCAAACATTTCATAATGAACAGAGAGTCTAATTAGCCTGGTACTACCAAACATTTCATAATGAACAGAGAGTCTAATTAGCCTGGTACTACCAGTCTGGCCACTTTCCATGGTCAAGCGTTAGCTTCCTTCAGCGAGGTACTCTGTTGAAGTTTAAAGGCGTATTCACACCTGCCTTGTTTAGTTCGATTAAAACGAACTCAAGTTCGTTTCTTGCTTGGTTCGGACCTTGGTTTGACTGGTGTGAATACAATCACACGAACTCTGGTGCGGACCAAACAAGCGGACCGAGACCCAGCTGAGGAGGTGGTCTCGGAGCGGTTCCTATCGAACCCTGGTGCGGTTCGTTTATGGTGTGAAAGCAGCCCGACCTCGATCCGACCCAGTTGCAGAAATCTACCGTTTTTGGATTTGACGAGCTCCCGTAGTTTTCACGCATTATGGGATATGTAGGATAGCTCAGTGACACACAACAGCTGTACGCTGTAGGCTTACGTTTTATTTTGGCAATGATTTTGCCATACCTGTTCCGCATTCCGTAGGCCTGCTGTTAGTGTAGCATGTTGGACACATAAGAGCTCTCCTTCTCAGCTGTTTTGCTGCACGTCTTCGTCATTGCAAAATTACGAGCATATGATATTGTTAATTGTTAAACTCATGCAGTTGCATCAAACGGTCTTGACGCTCGAGCACTTCTGCAAAGCTGTAACTGTATAAACTATATTGCTAGGATAATAACGAGTACAGTGCACAAAGTTTTCATAGTATTTACGTGGGCCAACTTTGACTTTGGCTTCCTTATTCTTTACCCCGCCTACACATTTACCGGCCAATGGTTGAACGACCTTAGCACATGTGTATTTGTTTATAAATTCTGGTCCGGTTGCAATTAATCACAGTGTGAAAGCGAACTGCACCAAGAAAAAAAAAGAAAAAAAAATTGGTCCGGACCAAAGCAAGTGAACTAACGGACCTTCCTGGTGTGAATACGCCCTAAAACTATTGGATCTGCCCAGAGCCACTCTGGATCTGCCATAACCAATTGTAAACGTTTGGTTGTGACGTACAGTATGTCATGCTCAAACTAGCATACAACCTCAACGTCATTGTTCTCAGTTACTCCCTATGTCGCTGATTGGACCTGCAAATTGTGGTCGGAGAAAACATGTGAATATACCGCAGACCCAGACGATGTACTGAAGGAAAACACGTGAATATAGCGCAGACCCAGACAATGTACTGAAGGGAAACATGTGAATATAGCGCAGACCCAGACAATGTACTGAAGGGAAATGAAAATTGAGCGGAAGTACACCTACCAAATGTGCTGTGTGTAGCTGAAAGTATATGCCAACAACAAGTCGCAGTGAAATACGGGGGCGCTATGGAGTTCCTGGGCCACACCAAGCCTTTATCCCTGTGTACTACAGTACACACACTCATATGTAATACTTCCCCATTGGTTGTTTGGTTTCAGGAGAGGCTCAGAAGTTCTGGCTGAAGTTCAGACACGCTGTGGACTCCCCTCTGCTGTCTGAGGTGATCCTGGAGAACAGTAAGCTTCCTGAGGGCGTGTCCATCGCCTACGTCTCCCACTGCAAGAATGGAGTGGACTATACTGGGGAGGACGGACGCAAGTGCTCCAACATCTCCATCGGAGACGAGGTGGGATGCACTCTCTCGCTCTTACATTCACACACACACATACACACACACACACACACACACACACACACACACACACACACACGTGTCTCTGATCGTCTCTGTCCCTGCAGGTGACGTTTGATGTGGCCATCACGTCTAAGGGTTGCCCGTCCAACAAGACGGAGACGGTGAGGATCAAGATGCAGGGCTTGACTGAGGAGGTGGAGGTGCAGCTCAACTTCATCTGCGAGTGTGACTGCCACAATAAGGGCGTCAAAAACAGCCCAGCGTGCGAAGGAAGTGGCACCTATGAATGTGGGATTTGCCGGTAGGCACACACACACACACACACACACACACACACACACACACACACACACACACACACACACACACACACACACACACACACACACACTTGTTCCTGGGCTCTCTTATGTGTCTATACACAGGGATGGACAAAAATACATGAAAATGCATTTTGAAATAAATACCAAATACCCTAATTTTGAATATCGAAATAAATATCAAAATAATGCTACTGTTTCTGCACTACAATGGCACTGTTACCACACTGCCCATACCGGGAGAGTGTTACCCACATAAAAGTCAAAGTAACAAGCTCACACAACTGTGGATGAAGCCCGTTTATATACCTTAACACACACACATACACACTAAATATCCATGTTTATATACCTTAACACACACATATATACTAAATATCCATGTGTATCATTACCTCCATCAAGGAGGGTATGTTCTCATTGGGGTTATGGATGGATTTGGATGACATTTTCAGGGAAGGTCTGAAATGACCCAAGGAAGAAACGATTGCATTTTGGGAGTGGTCCGTCTGGATCCAGGAGGCGTTTATGTCTTTCACTTGGCGGTGTAATGGCAGGGTATGGCCACGTGAATAGTTTAGGTTCAAATGTATGACAACCAAGGAAGAGGCAGGCTAATAATAAAAGTTAGCTGCTTGCATCCTGATCGTTGTGTCCTTACATATATGGTTAGAGGAACAATACATGGTGTCATAAGCTCATAACTCATGACAGTCTAGAGGCACAGATAACGTGTTTTTTGGCGTGGAGAGTGAAAACAGGTGACCTGTAGAGCAAGAGAAAGCGCGAGTCGGCGAAAGCTAACAAGCCAGCGACTAGCATAAAGCACGCAGTGTTCACCATCACACCACCGGGACCGTTCAACTTTGAACTAAGCTTGTGTCCCACATGGATAAAACCATTTGAACGCTTCAGAATGGCATATTATAGCCTATTATTATAGCCTACTATTCATATTACAACTACACCTCTTTAATTCAGCTTCAGAATGGCGTATTATAGCCTACTATTCATATTACAACTACACCTCTTTAATTCAGCTTCAGAATGGCGTATTATAGCCTATTATTATAGCCTACTATTCATATTACAACTACACCTCTTTAATTCAGCTTCAGAATGGCGTATTATAGCCTACTATTCATATTACAACTACACCTCTTTAATTCAGCTGTCTGAACGCTTCAGAATGGCGTATTATAGCCTACTATTCATATTACAACTACACCTCTTTAATTCAGCTGTCTGGTTAAAGCCTCAAAATAATATTGTAACCAAGTAGCTTAGTTGGCTAGCTTATCATAGTCTACTGGTTGGACTGTTCAGTTTCCTTATAGTGACCAAGAAATTCGGGACAGTCACAGTGACGAAATACAAGCAGTTGTCCCGAATCTCTAATCCTAGTCCTGAAAAATTGGCCCTATAGTTATATCTGTTACATTTAAAACTATTAAAGGAGTCATAGAACGCATTTTTTGACCATTACAAATTGATCTTTGAGCCTAAATAATGTCATATGTAAATTTGTGGGGCTGAAAACGCCTCAGGAGCACTGCTAGATCGCCTAATACAAGGTCATAAATAAGCCTTGCAATGAAACAGTTTGTTTTTCCCGCCCACTCAGCAAGTTCATGAATATTCAAATGAGATGCGCGCTGATTGGTCTATTGGCCGACATGTCCTGAAAGTTGATTGGCTCAATCCACCGGTCTGAAGCTAGAGCAAAGTGAAACTACGTTTACTGCTGGTAAATAAAGCCAAAGTCTTTGATAAAGCTATCAACAATGGATTTAAATAAGGAATACAGCGTACATGTATAAACCGAGTCAGAAGAAGGTTCTGACGAAGATGAAGTGCAGCAGATTTCCCAACAGAATGAATGTGTTAGATTGGTAAGTTTTATCAGTACATTTCTTAGTATAGTAACTCTCCAAAGTTAGCTGTAATAACGCTAGCATTACAACGTCTCTGCCATAGACCACATATCTAGATATTAGCATCGTAAGAGCAGTTTAACAAGAATTATTAATCGAAGGTATGCAAATGAGAGGGGGTGTATCTAAAGGGGGATGGGCGCCTATTACGTGTTATCTGAGCTCTGTTCAGATTGGAGCATTTCAACACGGCTGTTTCTATTTCCCAATTTGCATACGAAAGCAGGCGTGGGACGCGGTAAAGTCTGTGGTGTTGTCCTTTAGACACTGCTCGCAGCCTAAATTCAACAGGAACAAGGTGAATGTGGTTTTGAATTCTAGGACTCCTTTAATTCAAGGCTTCTCATTGCCTGTATGTTTAGGGGGGAAGTGTGTGTAGCATAGCCTACTTGCGCAAATTGATAATAATTTCTCATTCATTGTTGACGTAGAGCAGAGGTGTCCAAACTACGGCCCGCCACACACTTTAATGCGGCCCGCCAAGCATGTATAGTTTATTATAGATATGGCCCGCCACACTTATCATTGGCTGTTCGCTATTTCTTTCCAGCAACGACGTTGTGGCTAACATTACTGCAAACTGCTTTACACTGATCTTAGAGAACATCCCACCGGTCAATTTCCAAGACCCAATGTGGCCCTTGAGCCAAAAAGTTTGGACACCCCTGACGTAGAGGCTGAGGCAGCTCCGTGCCCTGATGGACATGCCGCTAAAAAGCACAAACGTGCATAAATTGCAGCCGTGAGGACAGGGAGCTGCCACGATAAGTGATTGGTCGTATAAAATGAAAGATGCTGATGTCTGGGTTACATAAACAACAACACATTTGTTACGTTTTCTTGATGACCTATAGGCCTAAATAAAAAATAATGTTGGCATTATGTAGGCCTAGCTTAGGCTAGTCTTATTAGCGTTACAACAAGTGTTATGGAAAGATCTGACTACATCAAAGCGCTAGGAGTAGGCTTGCTTACCAAAAAAGTGCGGAGAGGGGCTGCCGCTTTACCTCTACTTTTCGGTAAAGTTGCACGCACTATGGAAATCTTTCATGGAGACAGACACGGTGAGCACGCAGGGGAGGGCCTGTGCCTGTGTGTGTGAGTAAGAGACCAAGGGAGAGCAGGGGAAGGAAAAGCAGCTTTACGAATACGATGCGTGTTTTGAATTGCGTGATTTTTTTTTAATGAATAACAAAACGCACATGTGGCGGCCTGTGTTGAATCTGTGGTGCACTGCCACAAATTAGTCTAGCCTATGTGTGGGAAACATTGTACAGGCGGCGCATGTTATTGCAACATTGCTCTGGAAATGACCCCACATTAATTGAAACATCAACTTTATTGTAGGCTACTCGAGGCCAGAAAATAAATAGTGACATAATCGATTATGGCACGTTGCCGCATCGATGTGTCAGGTATTGTAAGAAGTTTGGACCCAGATGCAGAAATAAGTTCAAGGGTTTTTAATTCAGAGAAAATCACAAAGTAGTCCAACAGAGAGCGTCCCGTCAAACGGCGAAAAACTGAACAAAATTGCAGGCCCTGGGCCACAAAAACGGAGCAAGGAAAAGATGACAAACCAGAGCGCAGTCCAAGGAAAAATCCAAAAGGCAGAGTAAATCCAAACAGGCCGAGTCAGAGTAAATCCAGACAGGCAGAGTCAGTAAATCCAGACAGGCAGAGTCACACACGAACTTGAAAGAACAATCTGACAAACTGGGGTTGACAGAGCACAGAATAAGTAGGCCTAATCATTAGGACTTAACACAAAACAGACAGGCTTAATGATAAGCAAACAATGCGCAGGTGATTACAAAATGGCCGACAGTTGGGGGCGGAGTCACCACCCCAAAACAAACAGAAGCACATGGGCACAAACACAAAATGTCCAGCAGGTGTCCATGAAGATGCAGGGATACTGACACTACCCCCCCCTCAACGAACGCCTCCCGGCGTCAAAGCCGGATGGCGAGGGTGTTGTTGGCGAAAATCCCTAATGAGCGTCTTATCCACAATGTGGCGGGTGGGAACCCACATCCGCTCCTCCGGCCCATAACCCCTCCAGTCAACCAAAAACTGGAGACCACGCCCACGTCGACGAACATCCATCAGCTTCTCGACAGTGTAGACCGGACCCCCATCAACGAGCCGGGGGGGAGGGCGGGGCACAGCCGGGGGAGACAGAGGGCAGTGACGGACAGGTTTGACCCGGGACACATGGAAGGTGGGGTGGACCCGGCGAAGTGAGAGGGGCAGGCGCAACCGGACTGCAGATCGGCCAAAGACCCGTTCGATGACATAGGGACCAATGAAGCGGGGAGCCAGCTTGCGCGAGTCCACTCGGAGAGGCAGGTCCCTGGTAGAGAGCCAAACCCTCTGACCCGTCCTGTAGTGGGGGGCCTCGACCCGTCGGCGGTCTGCCAACCGCTTGACCTGGGCACCCGAACGCAACAGAGAGGCTCGAGCACGTTTCCACGTCGCCTTGCACCGCCGGACAAAGGCTTGGACAGATGGAACCGAGGCCTCAAGTTCCTGGGAAGAAAAGAGAGGTGGTTGGTAACCAAGGCAACATTGAAAAGGGGAGAGACCCGTAGATGCAACAGGGAGGGAATTGTGGGCATACTCAGCCCATGCCAAATGCCGACTCCAGGATGTGGGATCCTGGGACGCCAGGCATCTAAGAACCCTTTCAAGGTCCTGATTGGCCCGCTCTGTCTGGCCGTTGGTCTGAGGATGGAATCCAGACGAGAGGCTGGCGGTGGCTCCAATAAGCCTACAGAACTCCTTCCAAAATGAGGATACAAATTGAGGACCCCGGTCAGACACCATGTCAAAAGGCATTCCATGGATCCTAAAGACATGGTTAACCATGAGAGAAGCCGTCTCCTTGGCAGAAGGGAGTTTAGTCAGAGGAACAAAATGCACACACTTGGAGAACCGATCAATAACAGTCAGGACAACAGAGTTACCATCAGAAGGCGGGAGGCCAGTCACAAAATCCAAGGCTATATGGGACCATGGTCGGCTGGGCACTGGGAGCGGCTGGAGGAGTCCGAAAGGTGGTTGGTTCGAGCTCTTGTTTTGGGCGCAAATCTGACAGGCAGCGATGAAAGCCTGGACATCTGCAACCATTCGGGGCCACCAAAATTGCTGACGGAGAAACGCCATAGTCCTCCTAACTCCGGCATGGCAAGTCAGTCGGGAGCAGTGACCCCACTCCAAAACCTGAGGACGGACAGAACTGGGGACAAACAGGCGGTTAGGGGGGCAAGTAGCCGGGCAAGCCTCCTGTTGCTGGGCATTGCGAACCACAGATACAATATCCCAAGAAACTGCACCCACTAAACAGTGAGGAGGCAGAATGGTGTTAGGAGCAGGAGCGGCATCAGGAGCACTAAACTGTCGAGAAAGAGAGTCAGGTTTAACATTCTTGGAACCAGGACGGAAAGACAGAGTAAAATTGAACCGACTAAAAAAAAGAGACCACCTGGCCTGGCGGGCATTGAGTCGTTTGGCAGACTTCAAATACTCCAGGTTCCTATGGTCAGTCCACACAAGAAAAGGAACCTCAGAGCCCTCTAGCCAATGACGCCACTCCTCCAGAGCAAGCTTTACGGCCAGAAGTTCCCGGTCCCCCACATCGTAGTTCCTCTCAGCAGGCGTTAATTTGTGGGAGAAAAAGGCGCATGGGTGCAACTTCTTGTCCTCCTTGGATCTCTGGGACAGGACAGCTCCAGCCCCTACCTCAGATGCATCCACTTCCACAACAAACTGACACGAAGGATCTGGCATGACCAGAATGGGAGAAGAGGTGAAACGCCTTTTCAGTTGTTGGAATGCCCTCTCCGCCACTTCAGACCAGGAAAACCTGACAGAGGAGGATGTCAGAGCGGTTAGAGGGGAGGCAAGAGAACTATAGTTACGAATGAATTTCCGATAAAAATTAGCAAAACCCAGAAACTTCTGCAGATCCTTGCGGGACTGAGGGGTAGGCCAATCAACGACTGCCTTAACCTTAGAGGAGTCCATCTCAACACCACCTTCAGAAACGACAAAGCCCAGAAAGGACGTGGAGTGTTGATGGAACTCACATTTCTCTGCCTTTACATAAAGTTGGTTCTCTAGCAACCGCTGAAGAACCAACCGGACATGATGGACATGGTCACGAAGAGACCTAGAGAAAATTAAAATATCGTCCAAATAAACAAAGACAAATTTGTTTACCATATCCCGCAGTACATCATTGACTAGTGTCTGGAAAACAGCTGGGGCGTTGGTTAATCCAAAAGGCATTACGAGGTACTCGTAGTGCCCTGTGGGTGTGTTAAATGCCGTCTTCCACTCATCTCCCTCCCTGATTCGCACTAAATGATAGGCATTGCGAAGATCCAATTTAGAAAACACTGTGGCACCCTGTAACAGTTCAAAGGCAGAAGACATCAAGGGAAGAGGATATCTGTTCTTAACCGTGATATCATTGAGGCCCCGGTAATCAATACAAGGTCGTAATGAACCATCCTTTTTGCCCACAAAGAAAAACCCTGCCCCTGCTGGAGAGGACGAGGGACGGATAATACCTGCTGCCAAAGAGTCCTCAATATACTTATTCATGGCCATATTCTCAGGGGGCGCCAGAGAGTACAGACGACCTCGAGGCGGAGAAGCTCCAGGCAGCAGCTCAATAGAACAGTCATACGGTCGATGTGGTGGTAGAGAAGTTGCTCTGGACTTGCTGAAAACGGGTCTCAGGTCTTGGTATTCCTCCGGAACTCTTGACAGATCTGGAAACTCCTCAGGTAGCTCAGAAAAAACAGGAAAGCGGTTAAGGGCAGACCTCAGACACTGGGAATGACAGAATGGGCTCCAGCCCAAAATAGAATTATTCTCCCAATTAATGTGCGGGTTGTGTTTGACTAACCAAGGGTGACCAAGGACGATGGGAATCAGTGGTGAATCAATAACGTAAAGTGAGATCTCCTCAGTGTGGTTACCAGAGAGCATCAAACTCACCGGGGAAGAGATGTGGGTTACCTCGGCGAAACAGGTCCCGTTTAGTGCGGAGGCAGTCAATGGAACTTGCAGGGTGGTTACCGGAACTCCCCATCTGGTGGCCAGTGATACATCAATGAAGCTCTCCTCAGCCCCAGAATCAATGAGGACCGAAGTGGTGTGACGCTGGCTCCTCCACATCACAGTAGCTTGCAGAACAGTGCGAAGGGATGGGGAGATCTTCGAGGGAATTGCGCTCACCAGTACTCCCCGCTTCACTGGTGAGCGTTGTCTTTTAGAGGACAGGTTGAAACAAAATGGCCACGCTGACCACAGTACAGACAGGCACGAGATTCCAACCGTCGCTGTCTCTCAGCTGGTGAAAGACTAGTCCGGTCTAACTGCATTGGCTCAGGCGGAGCCGGAGTGGACGCCCTTGATCCCACCTCGAGGGCCTGAAGAGGAAAACTGGACCCTCGACGAAGCGGAGAACTACTGGTTGTCTTTAGCCGGTGAAGCTGATCTAGCCGAGTGTCCACACGGATAGCCACATCCACCAAGCCATCAAAAGTAGAGGGTAAATCGCGGGGAATGAGCTCATTCTTAATCCCTTCAGAAAGACCATTGAAGAATGTGTCGTACAGGGCTTCAAGGTTCCAACCAGTAGAGGACGCCAGAGTCCGGAATTCAATTGCAAAGTCAGACACTGACCTGCGCCCCTGACGGAGGTTAAGGACCTCACGAGCAGCCTCCCTTCCCTGTTTAGAGCGATCGAAAACCTTCTTCATCTCACCAGTGAATTGCGTGAAGTCATCCTGGATCGCCACCTGGTTGCTCCAGATGGATGTTCCCCACTCACGAGCTCTTCCAGACAACTGGGTGATGACGTAGGCAACCTTAGAACGATCGGAGGGAAAAGTCAATGGCTGTAATCCAAAAATCAGCTCACACTGAGCTAGGAATGACTGACAGGACCCTGGATCTCCTGAGTAGGTCTCAGGCGGAGGCAGGCGAGGTTCTCGGGCTGGAGCAGCTGGAGGAGGTGGTACTGAGGAGGCTAACTGGAGCTGTTGCACCTTAGCGGCAAGGTCGGTCACACTTGCTGTAGCTGCCTCCAATGTCCGGGAAACAAACTCAAGTTGTGCCTGGTGTTTCCCCAGTGTTGCTCCATGCCGTTCAAGAATCTTATTTATTTCCGCTGGGTCCATTGTCTGGTCAGATTGTAATGTCAGGTATTGTAAGAAGTTTGGACCCAGATGCAGAAATAAGTTCAAGGGTTTTTAATTCAGAGAAAATCACAAAGTAGTCCAACAGAGAGCGTCCCGTCAAACGGCGAAAAACTGAACAAAATTGCAGGCCCTGGGCCACAAAAACGGAGCAAGGAAAAGATGGCAAACCAGAGCGCAGTCCAAGGAAAAATCCAAAAGGCAGAGTAAATCCAAACAGGCCGAGTCAGAGTAAATCCAGACAGGCAGAGTCAGAGTAAATCCAGACAGGCAGAGTCAGTAAATCCAGACAGGCAGAGTCACACACGAACTTGAAAGAACAATCTGACAAACTGGGGTTGACAGAGCACAGAATAAGTAGGCCTAATCATTAGGACTTAACACAAAACAGACAGGCTTAATGATAAGCAAACAATGCGCAGGTGATTACAAAATGGCCGACAGTTGGGGGCGGAGTCACCACCCCAAAACAAACAGAAGCACATGGGCACAAACACAAAATGTCCAGCAGGTGTCCATGAAGATGCAGGGATACTGACACGATGCTGAATCGTGCATGCCCCGCATTGCGATGCATCGCCGAATCGATTATTGTCGACACCCCTAATAAATACTGTCCATCCCTTATTGGACACATTTTTACTGGGTTCACTCATTATGTTGTCCATATTTATTGATGAGACCAGATGATTTCAGAACATTACAACTGACAGAAGTGTGTGTGTGTGTGTGTGTGTGTGTCCGTCTCAGCTGTAATGAGGGGTACCTTGGTGAGGAGTGTGATTGTAGCGTGGCGGACATGTTTAGCGAGGACATGATGGCCAGGTGCAGCTGGGACGGAAGGGACGGCAGGGTCGTCTGCAGCAACAACGGCGACTGTGTGTGCGGCACGTGCGAGTGCAAGAAGAGGGAGAACCCTGAGGAGCGCTACAGCGGCAGATACTGCGAGTGTGACAACTTCAACTGTGACCGCGCCAACAACAAGCTCTGCGGAGGTGAGTGTGTGTGAGTGTGTGCGTCTAACTTCAACTGTGACCGCGCCAACAACAAGCTCTGCGGAGGTGAGTGTGTGTGAGTGTGTGCGTCTAACTTCAACTGTGACCGCGCCAACAACAAGCTCTGCGGAGGTGAGTGTGTGTGAGTGTGTGCGTCTAACTTCAACTGTGACCGCTCCAACAACAAGCTCTGCGGAGGTGAGTGTGTGTGAGTGTGTGCGTCTAACTTCAACTGTGACCGCTCCAACAACAAGCTCTGCGGAGGTGAGTGTGTGTGAGTGTGTGCGTCTAACTTCAACTGTGACCGCTCCAACAACAAGCTCTGCGGAGGTGAGTGTGTGTGAGTGTGTGCGTCTAACTTCAACTGTGACCGCGCCAACAACAAGCTCTGCGGAGGTGAGTGTGTGTGAGTGTGTGGACACAAGTGCGTCTAACTGCGCCTGTGAACGCTCAGACAACAAGCTCTGGAGGCTAGCATGTATATGTACTCGTGTGTAGGTGTGTGTTTGTAGGTGTGAAAATGATTCATTACCATCATATACTATATGTGTGTGTGTGTGTGTGTGTGTGTGTGTGTGTGTGTGTGTGTGTGTGTGTGTGTGTGTGTGTGTGTGTGTGTGTAACTCTACTTCTGTGTGCAGGCCACGGGCGCTGTGAATGCCGCCAGTGCATCTGTGATATTAACTACACGGGCAGCGCTTGCGACTGCTCTATGGACACCTCCACCTGTCTGGCCAAGAACAAGCAGATCTGTAACGGCCGCGGCACCTGTGAGTGTGGAGTGTGTAGGTGCACTGACCCCAAGTTCCAAGGACCCACCTGTGAAGCGTGTCCCACCTGTCCGGGCGTGTGTACAGAGCACAAGTGAGTGTCTCTCTCTCTCCCTCTTTCTCTCTCACATACCCATCATATGTGGGACTGCACAGACACATTCTCCATCTCACACACACACTCTCTCTCATGCATACACAGAAGCACATTCAATGCATCGTTTCCTTCTGCTTTACCATGTAGACATCCTCTCCTGGTGCTGATGTCTGGATAATTCCCCCTCACTGTCTTACTCTCTTATCTGAAACCAAAGCAGTCATGCACAACAGTGTCAACAGTAAATGCGCTTTACTTTACTGTGTGTTCAACAGTAAAACTATATTGTGTGTGTGTGTGTGTGTGTGTGTGTGTGTGTAGAGAGTGTGTGCAGTGCCGTGCCTTCGGTACAGGTGAGAAGAAGGAGACGTGTGAGCGTGACTGCATGTATTTCCACCTGGAGATGGTGAAGAGCCGTGCTGATCTCCCACAGCCTGTGTCTGCGCCTCTCATCTCCCACTGCAAAGAGCGCGATGCCAACGACTGCTGGTTCTACTTCACCTACGCCATCAAGGACGACTACACCAAGGCCGTCCACGTGGTGGAGACGGCAGGTACTGAGTGTCCTCACACACATACATGCATTCACTCAGAAACACACACATGCACAGTGCACACTCATATACTGTACATGCATTCACTCAGAAACACACACATGCACAGTGCACACACACATACATGCATTCACTCAAACACACACACACACACACACACACATGCACAGTGCACA